>NC_036866.1:11601519-11773704 GCF_002910315.2 Salvelinus sp. IW2-2015
ACCGGGCATCCCAGAGTCCCGTAAGCCCCTCTCCTCCGTAGTCATCATCTCAGCATGGCACTGTATTTCTGCTGTCCCACACATCTACTTGCTTGCATATCTGTGTATATAATAGGGCTAGCTTTTTTGGGAAGGTACAGACCAAATAGTAACTGCCCCATTGAGATAATCGACGGCGTCACATCGAAAAGTTAAAGCAGAGCATTGAGGCTGTAGATATCAGGTTCCCCAACCCTCTCCTCTGGCCCCACCCAGACATTTCACAATTTTGTTTTAACCCTAAACTGGCACACTGATTCAGTCAACTATTCATCAAGCCTTTGACTAATTAAGGTTAAACAAAAATTTGAAATGTCTGAGGGGGCCCAAGGAGAGTGTTGGACCCCGGGACGATGTATGATTTAGTCTTTACTGAATGTATGGTTGTTATCTCCACAGAGCTACGTCTTGGTCTGGGCGCAGCTCCCCTCGTCCTGGCCTCCAGCACAGCAGGGCTAGGGAAGAGTTCTGGGTACAAAACAATTATTACAAAACAAGACATACAAAACAAGGACAGGTAGAAAGAAAGAGGGTGGGTGTCACCCCCCCCCTTATTCCCCCCCTTTATCCCTTCCCCTTATACCCCTCCCCGCTGCTCGGGTGGCGGTGCCAGCACGTGCTGCCCAGAGGTGGATTAAAATATTACAATGGAGAGTGCGTTAAAAAGTACAAATTCACAGCGCCGAATGGTCCAAGTAAGAGAGGAAAGGCTGCCAGATCTGATCAAATGTTAATAATTTATTGTTCCCTGTGCTTCTAAGCATTCAGAATGTAGTGCGTACTTTTGGGTGTCAAGGAAAATGTATGTAGTAAAAAGTACGTTATTTTTTTTAGGAGTGTAGTAAAGTAAAAGTTGTCAAAAATAGTATAAATAGTAAAGTACAGATAATCMAAAAAAACTACTTAAGTAGTACTTGAAATTATTTTTACTTAAGTAATTTACACCACTTCTCTCACACAAACACACACCAGGCCCTTCATTATGTTGAGGGTATTGTTAGCAAAACAGCACCGTAGAGAAGATGGTGACAGATTTGATTGACTTTTAGGCTGTCTCTCTTGTGTACACACAGACCCAAGCACTTCAGGATTTTGTTTACATGTTGATTATGGGTAGATTATCTGTAGCCATATTTACCCTTTAACCAAATATCCTTCTCAGTCTTGTGGTGTCAAAGGCATTTCACTGTCCTTGTGCATGTGACAAAACTTAAAACCACAGGAGAGGTGAAGTCGTCCATGTCTGGCCCTCCTGGTGATTATGACGGCGCCCAGTCCAGATCGGACCCCGGTGCCAACAACAGTGGCCACGCTGATAACTCCTCCTCTAAACCCTGGTTCGACCCACAACACATGTCTGGAGGCTGGAACCCCAATCAGCCAGTAAGCTGCTCTCCTAATGTGTTTGTGTGCAGTGTGTGACTTTTCCATTATTATGTAAAACTATATGGAATATTCTGTGTGGATATACTTACAGGTTTACTGTTGTCGTAGAGTTGAACAGAATGACTGATGTTCCTATCTATTGAATCAGTCCCATGCTAACAAACTGTTGAGTTGATGAGTGAGTGGTGGTGAAGGTACAGTAACATGGAAGATGAGACTCTGTCTAAACACCTTTTTTATTTTTGTCCCCTCTCAGCCTCCGTTCGACCCCACCCAGGCGCCCCCGCCGTGCCCCCCCTGGAACAGCCACGAGGGCATCTGGAACGAGCAGAGGGGGGACCCCAGCTGGAGCGGAGGCCCTCCAAGGGGGGAGGGGGGTCCCTGGAGCGGAGGGGGAGGACAGAATGAGCCACCTCCCAACTGGAGCGGTCAGTATGACCAGCCCCCCTGGAGCAACCAGGGACCTGACCAGCCCCCCTGGGGCCAGAGAGAGCCCCCATTCCCCCGCATGCAGAGGCCTCCCCACTTCAGAGGGCCCTTCCCGCCCCACCAGCAAGGGCCCCCTCCCTTCAACCAGCCGCCCCCGCCTCCCCACAACTTCGGCCGGTTTCCTCCACGCTTCATGCAGGACGACTTCCCACACAGACATCACTTTGAGAGGCCACCCTACCCTCCACATCGCTTTGACTACCCACAGGGAGACTTTCCCGGAGGTAAGACTACAGGACAGGTTCCACCATGGGAGCTCATTATTCACTGTTTAACTTTTCTATGACTATTGTATAAGCACCCTTCTGGCTGATTTTCCTGACCACCATCCATAGTTACAGTACACATCGATTTACATGATCATTTGGGACTGACCGTTCTATCTACAACATGTCATTTAACTGAGTCTCTCCCCTTGCCCCTGCGTGTTGACCAAGACATGGGCCCCCCGCCCCACCACCACCCCAGCCAGAGGATCCCTCCTCCGGGCATGGGGGGAGGAGAGCACCCTCCCTGGGGGGGTAACCAGCACCCTGACTTCGGCCCTCCGCCCCACGGCTTCAACGGCCATTCCCCCCATATGAGGCAGCGGCTGTCGCCGGCTCACGTCAACCAGGACGACCCCAGCCTGGTCCCCAACGTCCCTTACTTCGACCTGCCCGCCGGACTCATGGCCCCTCTAGTCAAAGTGAGTAGCACAGGATGAAGATGTCTATTGCTTTTCAAGGATACATTTTCCACAGCTCACTATGTATTTCTCGGACCCCAGTGATTTAAACGGTTGTTTTCCACCTGTTTTATATGCGTAAGCTTGAAGACCATGAATACAAAGCCTTGGATCCCAAAGACATCCGCCTTCCTCCCCCCATGCCCCCTAGTGATCGCCTGCTAGCTGCTGTGGAGGCCTTCTACAGCCCCCCATCCCATGATCGACCCAGGAACAGGTAAAACACAAACATTTTCGCTTCATGTGCTTGAGTGATCAATGCAATGTGTGTGCTCTATTGATTGCAATGTCTTTGTCGGTCAGTGAGGGCTGGGAACAGAACGGCCTGTATGAGTTCTTCAGAGCCAAGATGAGAGCCAGGAGGAAAAAGGGCCAGGAGAAACACAACAGGTGAGACCGCCTGCCTGCTAACCAGCCTTATGTCTCGCACGCGCACACACACACATTTCATAGACTTATCTATAGTACAAGGAGACTTTGGGCACCACTTAACCTAAAGGAAATGTGCCTTTGAAATCCACAGGTAAATACAAATGCTTTGTTAGTCTGGCACTCTGTTTCCCATCTGTAAGTACTGTATGAGAGATGAGTGCTCTAACGAAGTGTGTGTTCTCTGTCTCTCCCAGTGCCCACGGGGGTAGTCGTTCACACAGCCGTTCTCGTAGTCGGGGCCGCTCCTCATCTCGTTCCAGCTCCAGCTCCTCCAAGTCCTCCCGCTCCTCCTCACGGTCCCGCTCTCGCTCCTACTCCAGATCACGCTCCAGGTACACGCAGATGGGATTCTTCCTGATTTAACAGGAATTGCAGATTTCGTCAGGAATACTATCAGATACGCCTGTACGATACACTCGAGATGTATTGGTAGACCGTTTTCCTCATTTGGTTGGAGGTTAGGTGGTGTTAAGTAACACTGGAGTGAACGTCGTCAAGTTTGACAGATCATGTTGTTTATCTTTCCCCTCCACAGGAGCAGGAGCCGATCCAGGTCGTCCCGCAGTCGCTCTCGTTCCAGGTCTCGCTCCAGATCTCGCTCTCCTGACAAGAGACGGCTAGAGAAGCCCGGACATGCCTCCGCCCCCGCCACCGCCTCCCAGAAGTCCCGTAGCCCCTCCCCTCCGTAGGTCCCTCTCATCTTGGTGTGAAATGTATCCTGCTCTTAACACATCATATCGCCTCTGGCATATTGCTTACAAATCTGTGCATATCATAGGGATAGGGGCTTGGGGAGGGTAGAGACCGTAACTATGCCATTGACATAATGGAGGCAGTTGCTCTCACATTGAACATTTAAAGCAGAGCATTGAAGGCTGTAGATCAGGGTTCCCCAACCCTCTCCTCTGGGCCCCACCCAGACATTTCACATTTTTGTTTTAACCCTAAACTGGCACACCTGATTCAGTCAACTATTCATCAAGCCTTTGACTAATTAAGGGTTAAAACAAAAATTTGAAATGTCTGAGGGGGCCCAAGGAGAGTGTTGGGACCCCTGCTGTAGATTTAGTCTTTACTGAATGTATTGGTTGTGATCTCCACAGAGCTACGTCTGGTCTGGGCGCAGCCCCCTCGGTCCTGCCTCCAGACAGCAGGCTGGGAGAGGAGAACAAGGGCCATCAGCTGCTCATGAAAATGGGCTGGAGTGGTTCTGGGGGGCTTGGGGCAAAGGAGCAGGGCATCCAGGACCCCATCAAGGGGGGAGAACTCCGGGACAAGTGGGACCAGTATAAAGGAGTGGGGGTGTCTCTGGATGACCCTTATGAGAACTACCGCAGGAACAAGAGCTACAACTTTGTAGCTCGCATGAAAGCAAGGGAGGAAGGTAGGAGTGTTCTTTTTTTAAACTGTTGCAATGAAATCCTGATGTAGTGGATAGGTATATTTTTAGGTGATATGACAAACTAAAATATAACAAAAGGTCTTCTTTATTTCAGTGAATCGGGAACCACAAGAGCCCCCTCCCGCTGAATAATGTGCATCGTAAAGCAAACAAACCTAACCCAGAACACACCTCTTCAGTCAGTTTTTTGTACAGAATGTTCTTATAGTATGTTTCAATCTATTTGGAAAAATCCTCACATACCAGGTTTTGAATGTTGCTTTTTTGTGATACTCATTCATGTATTTTCTTCTCATGTTCCAGTTTTTGATGACTTGGAAATGGATATAAATAGTATTGTGTTGCTCTTTTGTAAGAAAAATAAAATACGTTTATGGAATTCACCCACTGATGCCATGTCAACTGTAAATGTGAATCAAAATTACCTTCTAACCACATGCTGTAAAGATTTGTTTGAATGAATGCGCTCAGTTTGTCTCCGCTTGAACTTAAATGTACACTGTAAATAACATAAGAGAAAATAATTGTCCCTTCAGGATCAAGCATCAAAGATGGTCCATTTAATATCAAGGTAAAAAAAAAATCATGATACCAGTTAAACTTTTTATTGAACAGCATTACAAATGTTTACATGTCCTCATTGATCTGAATATAAAAATGGTACATTCTATTGAACATGACACTCAGTAAATGATCTTGTCATAAGGATGTCCTGATCTGTAGGGTCGGTCTCACATGCCCCAACTAATACATTTTTTTTATTACAAAAATTATCTGGTATAAAATGTTTTAATAGTACCATGTAAAGTGTCCATACATTTCCAGTGCTGAGTGCAGTCCAGGCAGCTCCTGGTTGTCAGATATAGTGATACTCTCTCATTTCCTGAAGAACCTCCTCCAAGGCCTCTTCCATGGTCAGCTGGGGAGACTTGTGACAGCGAATGAACTATAACAAAGATCACACAGTTGAACAAAATCTGAAAATGCCAATCTTTGTCTTGGATTATGACTACAAATGGACAGTGTAAGAAGTGTGAAAACAATTAGGGTCCACAGTTACGCTTGTTTACACTGAGGTCGGAACGCAATCATGGTTACATTAAGACACTGGGCCAGAAAACATCTCGATGCATGGATGGGATATGCCGCTGTACCTCAAATTTTACTTTAATCCACACTGCTCCATTGAAGATTTAAATACTGCTAGTTACCAGTAGCCACAGCAGCTATTATGAAATGGCACATCGCGTTCAACAACAACGGAGCTAATTGGCAGACACCGCCATTCCAAAATTGCTGCCGTGGTTACTGCTAGCTAGCATGAGTACGAAAAGGGAAGTTTTCAGAAAGAAAAAAAATAATCTTCTCGATGTATCAGTGTGAATAAAGGTAACATTTGGAGTAGAGGTATATCACATTCCTGCATGTTTTCTGACCCATATCTCGCGCCGGCTCCACGGTGTATTAATGTAAGGTTTCCTGAACTTGGTACTGAGGCCCCCCCCTGGGTGCACGTTTGTTTTTTCCCCCTAGCACTACACAGCTGATTAAAATAACAAACTCCTTAAGCTTTKATTATTTGAATCAGCTGTGTAGTGCTAGGGCAAAAAACTAAATGTGCAACCAGGGGGGGCCCCAGGACCGAGTTTGGGAAACCCTGTCTTAATGTAAACAAGCGTGAAGGTAGGGTCGATATCTTCAGGCCAAAGCAAATATTTGACAAAGGTTGAGAGGCCCTCATAAGAGGATAAGTGTCAAGGGGGGTGTTTGACTACCAATTATACCTTCAGTACTCTGTAAATGTGTAGGAATGAATTTAGGATTGGGCATTAGAGTAGCCTACCTCCTTGGTGTCCTCCAGAGTKGTGTAGGTGTAGTCTGCAGGGCCCAGGGACTGCAGCAAGGAGGAGTGAAGGTGGCGGCTGGTCTGGACAAAGTGTTTGGTGAGGGCCAGCTGCTGCCTCAGAATGTCGTTAAGGGCAAACACAGCAGGGCTGTACGCACTGAGGGCTTGGGAGGAGGTAGACACAATATAGGTGTGGTCAGTAGGTTGAAGACCTGAGCCTTTCCTGTTTAGATAAGAGATTAGGCTTCAGACATTGTGTTAGCGATGGTGACAATGAGGTGGGTGAAACAGTGTGTCGACTAGCATGAGTCGCACCTGAGGCATTTTATTAAAATATATGTTTTAACTTATTTTTTAAATGAGTGAGAATTTGTCACTGAACCGTGGCTGTAAGGACATACCCTCCACAGCCTCTGCACTGACGGTGTGACTTGCAACAGGGGTTGGATCCACGTAGGCCATCCCCACCGCTGGCCCCAGGGCTGCCATACCTACACAGACTGACAGTGTTATGTAAGGAAAGGTATGACAGACAGGTAGCCATTACTACATTACACTGACTAAAATGGCAATATTGTTTTTGCTGTTACAAATATTACTGCAGTTAGTTAGTGGACAAACCGGAGGACCAGGTGTAGGCCAGTCCGTCTGCTTGGGTCTGCACCGCAGCCTCTCTCACACTCCTTCTGCTGGGCGAGCGTCTTTTCCACACACTAGACGGCGTGATAGTGTCAGCCACAGAGTGGGAGTGAGATGATGATCGGGAATAGGAACCCTTGCTGCTTCTGCCACTGAATGAATCAGCGGTTCTACTGTAGTCTGTGTGGGTGACATGACTGTCTCCCTCCGAGACACTGGAGTACTTGTCTTGCCGGGATGTGTCGGAGACGATGTAGTTCCTGACCTCCGACACGCCCTTGTCCCCGTCTCCCAGGTGCTCAGAGATCTCACTCATCCTACTCCTGTCTGTCTCAGTCCTGATCTCACTCTCAAAGTCACTCTCATAGTCCTCCCTGGGCTCCTCTGATGGGATCTGCTCCTCACCAGATACTTCCTCGATAAATGATCTAGGGGCAGGGTCCTTGTGTTTGACCGCTTTGGTTTCTTTCTGGAAAACAAAACCTCATCTGAAATGAAAAACATTTTCCAGAAAGAATGGTACCACTGGCTGCCATTATTACCAACCTTTTTATTTTTTTTGTTCTCAGACATTCCAAGCGTGATGACCGGTGCCAGGTCGTCCAGTGACATAATGTTAAGCTTGAATTCTGCAGAGAAAACATAACTTAATGAATCAATTGAATTTAGTAAATTATATTAAAGTGCTCTGCATCACTGTTTAGCCTTCACACTCAAAATAATATAGAAAAACACTACTCATTTCTATATTTCTTTTCACTACAACTCAGACTACAGATATTTAACGCATGACATCTTACCATCAGAGACCCCACTTTTCTCACTGATGGCATCGTCAGAGGGCAGGTCCTCAGGGTAGAGCTCCATCAGGGAGCCCAAGGCCTCAGGGAAGAGCTCCTCCAGGGAGCGCACCTCGCTGAGGGCTGACAGTGAGGACCGGGAGCGCTTGAGGTGTCTGGCCCGGGGGGAGCCCTGTCTGCCTGGGGAGGGAGTGTTGGGGGGAGAGGGCGATGGAGAGAGGACCACTGAGGCACTGCGGATGGAGAGAGAAGGGCTGTGCTGTGCCAGGGCTCGGCTGGAGAAGCAATTGGGGGACCCGAGTCGTTGAGGAAAGGGTGGGGAGCGGGACAATGCTCTGACTGAGGATGGCCAGTCTGCCAGTGGAGGTGAGGGTGAAACCTTTTGGCTTCTTTTGACGAAGGACTGTGGAATACAATCAAAAGGTGAGATGGTGGTTAGTTTGCACATTGCTGGTACTAAATTGCTATTAATACATAATACCACTCTTAGTAAGGCAGTGAGGTACCTTTCTAGTTGTCTGTGAAGACACTCTTGCTTCTTTGTGCAGGCTATCCTCTGACGACTCAAAAGAGCCTCCCAGGAGCTTCCTCATATCCTCCTCATCACTGTCCAGAGTCACACCTCGACTGGCCACCCTGACTGGAGGAGTAGGGGCTTTGAAACCACCCAATGGCATGAGATCCAGATCCGGGCCTTTCTCCTTGGGAACTACAACAGGTATAGGTGATGCATTTGCTGTCTTCTTCAGGAAGCGTTTTCCCTTCATACTGAGGCCACTGCTGGACTGGTCAGACAGGGTCAGGGGCATCTCCCTCTCTTGGGGGGCTGGTGGTGTACTCCTATTAGACAGCGCTGGTCCATCCCTGGCTTGTTGCCGGTTTCGTATGCGGTTCTCTATGAGGGCCAGTCGGCTCAGGGCCGTGCTCTGTGAGCTCCTATGGGATGTGGTCACATATTTGGGCTCGACCGGCTGTGTCTGGGTCCTGCTCAGGGCTGGAGGTTGGCTGGTAGCAGGTGGAGGGGCTTTTTTGAGGAACCTGCTCCCCCAACCAGCCCCGACGCTCTCTGGTGGTGGGTCGTCCTCTAAGGATAACGATAGGTCGCTCAGGTCCTGGAATGGGGTTTGTCTGGCTTGTGAGGTGTTTCTCCTATTGGCAATGGTGTCCACATATCCCTGGGGAGAAAATTGCAATAGAAATGCAAAACATTCTGTGAATACTTTGCACTCACCATTCTTGCAGTTTGGGGTAGCTTAGCTAATGAACAACCATTGGGTGTACGGTATAAAATAAATTAACTTTAACTTACTGGATCTCCATGGGTTTTAACTGTTCCTTTGGCCACATAACGCTCTGGGTTATCCTTTGAGTCAGCAGTGTTTTTGGTTATTCTCCTCTCTGAGAGCTGTGCCTGTGCTCTTTCCAGAGCTGAACTCCTGCCACCACGATTCCACATTCTATCTATTAGCTTGTTAGAAACACAATCAAATGAATGTTAGATTAGCTGTTCAACAATTGGATATTTGCAAAACATCTGCGTTGTCATTTTTTATCATATGAAATAGAAAAATAAATGCAGGAATAAATAACAAAAATTAACAACAAAGCAAAGCTATGTTCATCGTAAGTGGTTCTAAGCAGTTTAAAAAAATACAGTGACCTACATTTACACTGGGCTGCTAGCAAGAATATATCTGCTTTGCAGTCGTGTACAAAACAAGCAGACGAGTGCATACGACATATGTACTTGATTAGATGTGTCCGTTTTGAGATTAATATTGTAGCAACAACATGATTTGGCCATGGATCGATCAGCCACGATCGCTACAATGTATCCAACGTTTCACTGTAAACAGCGTCCCTCGTATCCATGGGACGAATCGCAGTTTACTCACATGACATCATTTAAACGCGTCAGTCTACGGAAAGCTAAAAGGCACGGGGTTTCAGAGGTATATCATGCAATGTCCATATTTTATTGTTATTTATTGCATTTAGTAAGCCTAGTGGATATGTGTGTCAACATTGGAGGAACGTTTATTTTGCTATGCAACTGTGTGGAAAGGTGCATTTAGACTATAGCATGCACATTTGAATAGCCCACTTGGTTCACAGAATAGGTGAACATGTTTTTCACAATTTTACAAAACTATCCACAACATAAACTAAATTGTTTCCCTCTCGTCCCCTATTATTGCTGCTCTTACAAATTCAGAGAAATTATTGAAAATATGGCCCACTCGGTGTTGAAGAGGTTGCCTCTAACCTCTGGTTCAGAGTCAGATAGTTTTATCCCCCATGTCGTTAAATCTAGGGTTTGGGATTGGGCAATCTGATCCTAGACCCGATGTGTAAACAAAGATGATGGATATACTGATAAGATGCTTCTCTCTCCCCTAACAATGGGAGTTGTTGTCGTCGAAGCGGCATGGTGGGCTGTCTTGCTCCCGCCTATCCTTTCTTTGGATCGGTGGATACATCTAATTATTTTAATACTCTTGAATATTTGATCAGGGTTGTTGACGTCAACCGTCTGTATTGGATGGAAAGATGCTATGCTACTAACCTCATACAATGAATATGCATAGCCATCTCGAGACAACGAATGTTGCCGGATTGTCACGACACTCGCTCATTGACCTCCATACAAAAACTCCTTGCTTGGTGGTCGAAAAAACGTAACCTGTTGGAGGGAGACAGATTTTCCGTCGAGTTGGGCCTCTCTCTTTGCCTCTTCCTCTCTGTGTGTAATCCGAGCACTTCCGAAAAATAACTCGTGGTCTCATTTCATTGGACAGGCTCTCATCCAATGAGCCACGGCCATCTGTGAAGGAATACGGAGTTAGAAATTATCATATAACCTGTTTCCTTATTCTTTGAGCGTTTATTACTGGGTTTCAAGGAGCTAAACGACACAGTTTACCTGGACAGCGGGACGGTGGAAGCATGAGGGTCGCAGTGGCATTATTTTCAGTTTTTGCATCGGTAGCTGTCACCATCGACGCTACTGTATACTTCAAGGAACAATTTCAGGATGGAGGTAAATGTGACTTTTGTCTTACTGATCATTGCTAAAACGTTTATATGTGATAGATCATGTTTTGGGATGATCTAATCAAGTGCCCATACCGTACCATATAACGTAGTGTTTTGGTCTTTACGGTCTTTAATTAAATATTCAATGTTCTTTCTGCATGTAGTAGTCAATCACTTTGGTATCTAGGCTATTGCTTGGAAAAAGCTCCATTATGTTGTTTCTGTTGTTAAAATAAAAGTTTTCTGTAATGTGGAACATGAGATCTACACCTTGTGCTTCAAGGAAGTTTTTGAGTTTTATTGGATTTTTTTTGTTGTTGCATAAAATCTATTTGAAAGTGAATTGACATAAAATATATTTATGGTCAGACTTTTTACACTGTGTGTAGAAGACACACAAATGGTGTGTCTTCTATGTATCAAGAGAACTTTTGACATAGTATCAAGGTGAAATCCATTTTTGTCATTTTGTTTCATCAAAGTGTTATATGACTCAGCAGTGCACTGTATTTGATTCTTTCACTTTTGATTTGTTATTTGATTTCCTACCATCCCTACTCATCCATGTAACTTCCCCTAGATCCTGACTGATAAGAATGTAAATGTTGGTTTCAGATGCATGGAAGAGCCGGTGGCTTGTATCGAAGCACAAGACTGACTATGGAGAGTGGAAACTGACTGCTGGGAAGTTTTATGGCGATGGTGAGGCCGATAAAGGTGAGCTGAAATAGGGATGTGCGGTAGTTTGATCACAACAAGATGTTTCAATATGGAGTTATGCCCAACTCCTTCACTAAGTCTGAGTTTGCATATGCCAAATGGTTGCAAATGGCTCCCTTAGATTGTGGATTGTTGTCAATGCAAATGTAAAGCGTATTCTCGCCAACACTAATCAAAATGTAATCCACATGACATACAGTACTGTAAACTAACTATACATCACTTTTACCTTATACCTACTGATGTTAATGTATCATCTTCTTACCTGTTCCACAGGTCTCCAGACCAGCCAGGATGCCCGTTTCTATGCTATGTCCAGCCGCTTTGAACCCTTCAGCAACGAGGGCAAGCCCCTGGTGGTCCAGTTCACTGTCAAACACGAGCAGAAGATCGACTGTGGCGGCGGATATGTCAAAATCTTCCCAGCAGACCTAGACCAGGCAGCTATGCACGGGGACTCGCAGTATTACATCATGTTTGGTTAGTGGGTGCAGAGCACCACTAGTTTTTCTGACTGAGGAATGATTTTTGGTCAGAGATTAATCCCTCTGTGTATATGTGTTAATTCCATTCTTTTAGTTTTAGATTTGTGTGAATTGTTAGATATTATGGCACTGTTGGAGCTAGAAACACAAACAAGCATTTCGCAACACCCACAATAACATCTGCTAAATATGTGTATGCGACCAATAAAATTTGATTTTGTGACCCTCAGTCATTTTCAGAAATGCGTGGATTTCAAGGTAGATTCTGTGTTTTATTGACGTGACAATCAATATATTAAATGCTCTCTACCCATCCATCCCACAGGGCCAGACATCTGTGGCTACAGCACCAAGAAGGTTCACGTCATCTTTAACTACAAAGGCAAGAACCACCTCATCAAGAAAGAAATCAAATGCAAGGTAAGACATTTTAAATCCCTCAGCATTGAATTCTGTTACTGCATATTGCCCGTCAGGCCTTTCTTTGCCTCTAACCTGACCCCTGCTGTTCTCCACTTTGTCCCTTCAGGATGACGAGCTGACACACCTGTACACTCTGATCCTGAACCCGGACCAGACATACGAGGTGAAGATCAACAATGAGAAAGTGGAGTCAGGCACTTTGGAGGAGGACTGGGACATTCTGCCCGCAAAGACCATCAAGGACCCCGAGGCCAAAAAGCCAGAGGACTGGGACGACAGGCCCAAGATTGACGATCCTACAGACACCAAGCCAGAGGTGAGCCTCTTTGATTGAAGATATTTGATCAAAGTAAACCAGCATTGATATAGGTAATATCAGAATCATGTTTGAGAAATGTAATCCAAGTCCACAGTAATTATAACAAGTTATAAGAAGTTTATAAGCTGTTACTGGGAATGACAATGTGCTGAAGAGGCTCAGCCCTTTTTTTGCATTGGTGTCCAGTCAGCACTGTTTCCCTATTCGGCCCAATGCATCTAGTCAGGAAACACAGTTCCATCAATCCACTGGAAAATGGACAGATCCCAAAGTTTCCCCAAGTCTAGTTACTCTTACATAATGGTAAAAGAATTTTAAAGAATTTGATGGCTATCACATTTCATTCTGCCATATTATGGGCCCATTGTGCTTAGAGAATGTTGTATGATCTTTCTTCCTGATATTAACAGTAATTTGACTATTAAGGCCGATGTGCATGAGCTTTCTGTGGTCCTGGTTTAGTTACACCATTTCAGGAGTTCTCTCTCTTTTGTCCAAAGCACTTTAAATTCTGTCACTGGCCAACTAATCTTGAACTTTCTCACTAGGGCTGGGAGAAGCCTGAGAACATCCCTGACCCTGATGCTAAGAAGCCTGATGACTGGGATGTGGACATGGATGGAGAGTGGGAGCCTCCTGTGATCCCCAACCCGGAGTATCAGGTATACACTGAGTTTGAACCAGTGGCTAACAACACTTAAATAACTTCAATTATTAATCTGTTATAAATGCTTATAAATTATGTAAATGCTGATTAAGCTTATTATGTTAATATACTCTAGAATCCTCATGCATTCATAGCATATACAATACTTACAAATAGTTTATTAATACAAGTTATTATAGAGTGTTATCCTTCCATGAGCTGCATTATACAGCAAGTTGGTCACCACTGGTAGTCTAATATCTGGCCTTGTCTTTTCAGGGAGAGTGGAAGCCAAAGCAGATTGACAACCCCGATTACAAAGGTACCTGGGTGCATCCTGAGATTGATAACCCTGAGTACACAGCCGACGCCTCCATCTACAAGTTTGACAACATTGGAGTGCTGGGCCTGGACCTATGGCAGGTATGTTAGACAATGAATGAGAAATTTGTAGCTGAAGGGTTATTATGGGCTTGATGTTACATTTGTTTGTCTGTCTTTCTATAGGTGAAGTCTGGCACCATCTTTGACAACTTCCTGATTGGCGATGATGTAAAGGAGGCGGAGGAGTTTGGAAATGAAACCTGGGGAACTACAAAGGTAGGATTTTGTTATTTTCATGATATGTTTCTATTTTGGCATAAGTTAGTATGAGTTCAATTTGCTATTTCTTTTCAAATGTTAGACCAAAATACAACCGCCCCACAATGACCCACTTTCTTTATTTGTAAAATAGGAACCAGAAAAGAAAATGAAAGATGCACAGGAGGAGGAGGAGAGGAAAGCGAGAGAAGAGGAGGAGAAGAGCAAGAAGGACACTGCTGATGATGAGGGGGATGAAGATGAAGAGGAGGATGAGTCAAAGGAGGAGGAAGAGGACAGCCCAACAGAAGAAGGGGAAGAGGAAACTCCCAAGAATGACAAGGACGAGTTGTAAATGAAACTGAACAGAAGATGTTTCTGTCCCGTTCTATCTCCTCTCCAATGGACTGACTGCTGTGCATCATCACATTGAGTAATACCCTATGGACTTGCCCTTCCTGTGGCAACCTATTTTTCAAGTGTAGGGGTGGGA
Organism: Salvelinus sp. IW2-2015; assembly: GCF_002910315.2. Lineage (NCBI taxonomy): Eukaryota > Metazoa > Chordata > Actinopteri > Salmoniformes > Salmonidae > Salvelinus > Salvelinus sp. IW2-2015. Next base: position 11,615,984 of record NC_036866.1, read on the forward strand.
AAGGGGCAGGCAATGTTTGCCTTTTTTAGAGGTTCCATTTTTTATTTTTAATAGGTGTTTAGGGTTGAAGAACTGGGTTTAAGTTTTATGTTTCTGTGAGAATGATTCATTTAGGATAATTTCCCCCTTTGTTCAGAATGTTTTCTGTCCTGTCCATGTGTCCTACAGTTGCTCTAGGTGGTGCTGCCACTGGCTTCCTTGCTTTTATCATCAGCTACCATCAGTTCATCCCTTCAGTGTCAAAGCAAAGGATTATTCCCCCCATTCTTGTCATCAATCTTATCTGATGCTGTCTATTTTGGGAAACAAATTGGGTGCATATCAGTTGTAGTTTGTTTTGATTTATTTTTATACAGTTGTATGCACTACTGTACTATAAATTATTATAATTAACATCCTTTTAATTTATTCCCTCGTTCCAATCATCCTCTGTTTCTCCACCATTCATAACTCTCCCATTATCTATTTTGTACATGTTGCTGTCTCAGACCTTGCTTTAGTTGTATGGCAGCCGCAGACATGACTATCAGACTAAAGGATCTAAACTGTGACTCACAATCTTAAACATGTCACTGTCCTCAGAGTACGGTTTCAGTGAATAAATTAAACTTTTTCTTTCAATAAAAGTATTTTCAGGAGACTTACATTCCAGAAGTTAGATTCTTACTGATTTTGTGATATGGATGGGTTTGCTGTAACAGTTCTAGTTTGGTGTTGTAGACACAATGAGTAGAGGTACTCTTGACCATGCTTGAGTGTGTTTTATTTCAGGTCACTGCCTCTGAGGACACTCAGGACAGGGCGGTGGGCCTTTTCTCCAAACCATGTTCTGGAACGATCCATACCCAGATACAGCAATACTTGCAAGTTTGTCAGTAACAGTACACAACATTTTCAGTAGAAAGAAACCACTGAATTTGTTTGCTTTCTAATAGTTGTATAATTCCATAACTGATCATTTTGTAAATGAATGTCTCCSTCAGTCATGTTTTATATGCTTGTTGAAAACCCCCTAAATAATTTACAAAGTAATTTTGTAAGAGGTGAGACTAGAACAGCATTTGATATTGGGTAAATCATATGCACAATAATTTAGATTCACGTGGTATAGCCCTAGCCCCAGCAGTATGTCTTGTCTCAGGCAGCAAGTAGATGGCGTCTGACTACAACACAACCAATACAGTGATAGCTGAGTCACACAACTAGGTCCTTCTGTGGCAACAGTAGCCTACAGAAACTGGTGTGAATACTGGTGTAGAGCCCTTTAGCGTCTGGAAATTATCGGGAATCGTCTTGAAGATGCTGTCGATAACGTTGAAGACTCTTCAGCAGCAAACGTTTAAAATAGAAATAGACCCAGAACTAACGGTGAGTAGTGGAAGTTAGTGACTCCAGTAAATATGCTTGAGGCCGAGGGACTGGGAGCAACCAGGGCCTTGGACAATGCGATTTAATCTGGAGAGGGGGGATGCTATTTTATATAATGTTGTCATTCTTCATGTCACATTGTAACAGTTAGGTGTTGTTGTCAAATGGCGATATTCGTGGCGCCTGAGATTGCCTGGCTGTATTCTCATGAATGATGACGCAAGATTTTACGAGCCCAGGTCTCGTATACCCCCTTTTTTGGACTATAGGAATCGGGTGGAGGGGGGCGTTATGTACATTTGTTATGCTATATTTATTTATACACTGTACCATTGAAAGAACAGTTTGAGAGGCTGTAAAATTAACAATACAAAGATAAGGTTAATAATAACAATATACATTATTTAATGCATTTGAGATATTCTACAACAATTGTCTTTATTAAAATAACAGGCTATACATTGGGGTGCTCTTGATTATTAAAATGTATTTTAAAATGGTTTCTTAAACAATATTATGATTGTTTGCTGTTTTCAATACCTTTCCAATGTCAACACATCGTCTTCTTTGCATATGTATCTGCTCTATACTTGGCTTAATTTACAGGTGACTTTTCCCCTTTAGAATGCAAATACCATAGCCCCTTACATAGCAGTGACCTTTAGGGTTCTACCTTTAGAGCAGCTTTCTACTATAGTACTGCTGTCAATGAAAATGCGTTCTCAGYCAACTCACCTGGGAAAATGGTTCAGATACAAACATCTGATTAGCAAGACCCTGATTTGTTGAATCAGGTGTGTTAGTAACTAGCAGTAGCACTGGGATGGAACAAAAGCCTGCATCCCCTGAGGTTCAACAGGACCAAGATTGAGTAACACTCAACCTTTAGAGAAATGTAAATAGTAGTACACCTGTGTACGAGCTATGGCATCTGCTTTACAAATTCTTTCCCTAGGTCTGTATTGCTAAATGACTGACAGATATATTACATTGCTGGTAATAACACTGTCTGGTGAGCAACTCTACATCTCAGTTTTAAAACTGGAACATGTATTACTGTATCATTAACTTGTGTATAGTGTGTCAACTTTAAAAATACATGTATGGTGCATCACATAAGGGAATGTAGAGCCATTGAAATGCATCTGTCTATAAAAATATCTGTGTACTGCCTTGAAGTACTCACAACAAGGTGCAGTAATGACAGAATGTGAATCACAGGCTCACAGCTTTTCACTTCCAATCCCATAATCCTCAAGGATTCTGCTTTATGACGGAGCTGAGACATACAGTATAATGTGTCACCTTATTAGGTTCAGGAGGTCCAGGAGAGGTGCTCTCCTCAGAGAACTAATCAGAAGAATGTCCTGCCCATAGAGATCAAACTAAATGTGTTCTATCTCTAGTCCTATTTGTCATTATGTAATGTTATTGGCAGGTAAAAGCTCTGAAGGAGAAGATTGAGACTGAGAAAGGGAAGGATGGCTATCCAGCCACGGGRCAAAAGTTAATCTACGCAGGTAAAACAGCAGTTAATCACTAACTGCATCTTGAATATCTATCGGACACATCAGGAATGTTGTAGCCTATAGATCTAGACTGAACAAAAATATAAACGCAACATATAAAGTGTTGGTCCTATATTTCATGAGTCTAAATAAAAGATCCCACAAAATTTCTATATGCACAAAAATCGTATTTCTCCTTTGCCAAGATAATCCATCCATCTGACAGGTGTGACATTTCAAGAAGATTAAACAGCATAATCATTACACAGGTGCACTTTGTGTTGGACAATAAAAGGCCACTCTAAAATGTGCAGTTTTTTCACACAACACAATGACACAGATGTCTCAAGTTTTGAGGGAGCATGCAATTGGCATGCTGACAGCAGGAATGTTCACCAGAGCTGTTGCTAGAGAATTTAATGTTCATTTCTCTACCATAAACTGTCGTTTTAGAGAATTTGTCAGTACGTCCAAACGGTCTCACAACCGCAGATCACGTGTAACCATGCCAGACCAGGACCTCCACATCTGGCTTCTTCACCTGCGGGATCATCTGAGACCAGCCACCCGGACAGCTGATGAAACTGTGGGTTTGCACAACCGAAATATTTCTGCACAAACTGTCAAAACCGTCTCAGAGAAGCTCATCTGCATGCTTGTTGCCCTCACCAGGGTCTTGACCTGACTGCAGTTCGGTGTCATAACAGACTTTAGTGGGGAAATGCTCACCTTCGATGGCCACTGGCACGCTGGAGAAGTGTGCTCTTCGTGGATGAATCCCGGTTTCAACTGTACCGGGTAGATGGCAGACAGTGTGTACGATGTTGTGTAGGCGAGCGGTTTGCTGAGCAGAGTGCCCCATGGTGGTGGGGGGGGGGTTATGGTATGGGCAGGCATAAGCTACGGACAATGAACACAATTGCATTTTGGCAATTTGAATGCACAGAGATACCGTGATGAGATCCTAAGGCCCATTGTTGTGCCATTCATCCACCGCCATCACCTCATGTTTCAGCATGATAATGCAGGGCCCCATGTCACAAGGATCTGTACACAATTCCTGGAAGCTGAAAATATCCCAGTTCTTCCATGGCTTGCATACTCACCAGACATGTCACCCATTGAGCATGTTTGGGATGCTCTGGATCGACGTGTACGACAGCATGTTCCAGTTCCCGCCAATTTCCAGTAAATTCACACAGCCATTGAAGAGGAGTGGGACAACATTCACAGGCCACAATCAACAGCCTGATGACTCTATGCGAAGGAGATATGTCGCGCGGCATTAGGCAAATGGTGGTCACACCAGATACTGACTGGTTTTCTGATCCACTACCTTTTTTTAAGGTATCTGTGACCAACAGATGCATATCTGTATTCCCAGTCATGTGAAATCAATAGATTAGAGCCTAATGAATTCGTTTAAGCTGATTTATTTCCTTATATGAACTGTAACCCAGTAAAATCTTTGCATGCATGTTGTGTTTTATATTTTTGTTCAGTGTCATTGAGGAGGTTCTTCTTGTTGTGTTTTTGTAGGCAAAATCTTGAATGATGACATACCTCTAAAAGACTACAGAATTGATGAGAACAACTTTCTGGTGGTCATGGTTACAAAGGTAAGATTTCAACACTGTTTTAATGGATTTTTTTGATAGCCATTCATATGTGAGGATATTATACGAGTTCCTTATTTTATTGATTAATTGATAGTACACTTTAACAAAGGACGTACAAGATAATTTATGTGCTAATAATACTGTCATTACAGCGTTAATGACAGTGGAAGCAGGAGTTAGTCATTTGTATTTGTAGAAATATTGATGTCTAAAGATTAGGTAGTTGTCTGTAGTCACAGTGGTCATCTCTGGGCAGTCTTGTTTGTTGTCTCCCTACAGCCCAAACCTCCAGCTACTCCACAGATTTCTCCTCAGGCAGCCACAGCCCCAGCCTCTACCCCTGCTCCTGCCCCTGCACCTCCTGCTGTTTCTGGGCTGTCCCTCTCTGACATTGCCCGACCTACCTCATCCCCTGCCCCCATGGAGATCTCCACCCTGTCCCCTACATCCACACCTGCACCTGCCTCAAACCTCACACAAGCAGTGGAGTCCTTCACACCCCCTGCACCAGCCCCTCCTTCTATTCCCCCTGCAGCCCTGGGGACCAGTGCATCCCCAGCAGCAGCAGCATCCTCCCTCTCAGAGGACAAGCCTGAGGGGGAGCACCCTGAACAGCCCTTTGCTACACCACCAGCCCTCTCCTCCTCCAGGTATTGACTCATGATAAAATATTTTATATCTTAGATCRTTTAAAGATGTGGATGGCAAACATGTTTTTAGTTCATAAATGTGTCTGTTTTGATCCCAAAAAAATTCTCTCACAGCCTTGTTGATGATTTAAGTCTCCTGGAAGAAGCAGCATCAATACTGGGTAATCAAGAGACTAGTCTAATCTTTCACATCACAATATCATGCTTCATCTTCCCATTGATTTATGACCCTGTATCTTTTCCCCCTCTCTTCATGAGACAGTGACAGGACAGGCATATGAGAATCTAGTGTCTGAAATCATGTCTATGGGATATGAAAGGGAGCAGGTTATTGCAGCGCTGCGAGCCAGTTACAACAACCCAGACAGAGCCGTGGAGTACCTGCTAATGGTGAGTTTCCATCCTATCAGTGATTTAACCTGTCTAGGACTGGGCAACCCCGTTCCGCTAGCGGAACCCCTCGCCAACAGCCAATAAAATTGCAGGGCGCCAAATACAAATCAACAGAAATCTCATAAATCAAATTTCTCAAACATACAAGTATTAGGCACCATTTTAAACATAAAATTCTCGTTAATCCAGCCACAGTGTCTGATTTCAAAAATGCTTTACAGCGAAAGCTCCACAAATGATTATGTTAGGTCACCACCAACTCACAGAAAAACCCAGCCATTTTTCCCGCCAAAGAGAGGAGTCACAAAAAGCACAAATAGAGAGAAAATGAATCAATAACCTTTGATGATCTTCATCAGATGACACTCATAGGACTTCATGTTACACAATACATGTATGTTTTGTTCGGTAAAGTTCATATTTATATCCAAAAATCTTATTTTACATTGGCGTGTTAGATTCAGTAGTTCCAAAACATGCAGTGATATTGCAGAGAGCCACATGAATTCACAGAAATACTCATAATAAATGTTGATGAAAATACAGCTATTATACATGAAACTTTAGATACACTTCTCCTTAATTAATGCAACCGCTGTGTCTGATTTCAAAAAAACTTTACGGAAAAAGCATAATCTGAGAACGGCGCTCAGAGCCCAAACCAGCCAGAGAAATATCYGCCATGTTGGGTAGTCAGCATTATTCATAAATAGTATTCTAAATATTCACTTACCTTTGATGATCTTCATCAGAATGCACTCCCAGGAATCGCAGTTCCACAATAAATGCTTGTTTTGTTCGATAATGTCCATAATTTATGTCCATTTATGTCCAATAGCTTCTTTTGCTAGGGCGTTTGGTAAACAATCCAAAAGTGCGATCTGGTCCATTCGGACGAAACGTTCAAAAAGTTATATTACAGATCGAAGAAACTTGTCAAACTAAATATAGAATCAATCTTTAGGATGTTTTTATCATAAAAGTTCAATAATGTTCCAACTGGAGAATTCCATTCTCTGTAGAAAAGCACTGGAACGAGAGCAACCTCTCAAGTGAAAGCGCGTGACTGAGAATGTGGCTGTAGGCAGACCCCTTAGTMAAACATCTCYCATCYGRCCCCCCTTCACAYGAGCAGCCTGAAACMACRTTCTAAARACGGTTGACATCTAGTGGAAGCCTTAGGAAGTGAAGAATAACCCATATCCCACTGTGTATTCGATAGGGGTGAGTTCAAAAACTACAAACCTCAGATTTCCCACTTCCTGTTTGGATTTTTTCTCAGGTTTTTGCCTGCCATATGAGTTCTGTTATACTCACAGACATCATTCAAACAGTTTTAGAAACTTCGGTGTTTGTGTTTTCTATCCAAATCTACTAATAATATGCATATCCTGGGATCTGGGCCTGAGTAGCAGGCAGTTTACTCTGGGCACGCTTTTCATCCGGACGTGAAAATACTGCCCCCTACCCCAAAGAAGATAATGGTAGATTAGTGTATTATGACCTGGAAGCAGTGGAGCTAATTCCTAGGTTCCACCACACTCTTTTCCACAATCTGACAGAAGTATGCACACAGAATAAAACATTATTTTGAGTCTCAAAGCTGTATACAGTTCATTGTGTGTTTATCCATCTGTCTCCCTTACAATGCAAAGCGCTTTGAGAACTTAGAAGAGAGCAATATAAATGCACTTCATTATTATTATTTAATTGTCCCGAGGCATCATAAATTCTTATCTCTACTTCATCCAGGGGATTCCGGCCGAGGCTGACCTTCTGCCACCGGAGGCGTTCCTACCCACAGTTCTGGCCAACCTCAACCCCACTGCCCCAGCTCCTGCCCCAGCCCCTGCTCCAGCCTCAGATAGAGCCCAGCCCCCACCAGCAGCCACGAGTGAGACCACCCACCCACTCTACTCTTGTTCTTTTACCAGGCCCATGTGTCTCTCATACCAACCAATCATTTCTCTGGACACACATTGTCCTGTGTTACTGTACTGGTACTGTGTTTCATAGAGGTCTTTGAACTCTCTGTCCATTAATTCTTGTTTTGCAGCAGTGTCTTCAACCCAGCAGCCCCCCTCATCTGGTGGGCTGACTGGTGGGCTTACTGGTGGAGGTACTGAGGGTGAGAACCCCCTGGAGTTTTTGAGGAACCAGCCACAGTTCCAGCAGATGAGAGAGGTCATCCAGCAGAACCCAGCTCTCCTTCCTGCCCTGCTCCAGCAGCTAGGCAGAGACAACCCCCAGCTGCTGCAGGTCAGTGGGGAGACTGGACATCCCAGTGACTGCATGTAGTCTCTCTCCATCCATGTAGCCATGCTCATCGGCTTGGCTTTCCAGACCCAATCTGGTCTTATGGGAGGTTGGAAATATTCTGCCCTTTAGATTCTGTTTTGGCTTAGCCTACTAAAAAGGAAATCATTATTTGTATTCGTAAGGGTTTATATGATGATGTTCTTTCTTTGCAGCAAATTACCCAGCACCAGGAGCGGTTTGTGCAGATGCTGAATGAGCCCCAAGAAGGAGAGATGGTAGAGGATGGAGTTGAGGCTCAGGGGGCGCCACAGACTAACTACGTCCAGGTCACCCCACAAGAGAAGGAGGCCATCGAGAGGGTATGAGTATTTATGGTTAATAATTGAGATTGAACTAATTTATATMACTTTCTCAATGGAAAGCTCGCTGTGTCATTGGTTATGTGTTTCCGAGCTGACAGTTGCCTATGTGTTTTCATTACAGTTAAAAGCCTTGGGATTTTCAGAGGGACTTGTCATTCAAGCATATTTCGCATGTGAGAAGAACGAGAATTTAGCTGCTAATTTCCTGCTCCAACAAACATTTGATGACGAGTGAATGTGCATGCGTCAGCATGAAGGGGAAGAATGGAGGGCTAGAGAACGAGTGATAGTGCTACAAAATGTGCTTTGGAAGGAAGGAGTGGAAAAGGTTACCAAAAGTGACTTGTCATTGGACAAAGACGTGATGTTTAGTTACTGTAAGCTATGCCTTCTCCATTCTCTCTGAGTATGTTAGCTCTCAGTGGGCTCTCTTGCTCACTGATGCTCTTACTGCTGCTATCACTGCTGCTACTACTGCTGCTATCACTGCGATCATTGCTGCTATTACTGCTGCTATTACTGCTGCTATTACTGCTGCTATCACTGCTGCTATTACTGCTGCTATTACTGCTGCTATTACTGCTGCTATCACTGCTGCTATTACTGCTGCTATTACTATACTGCTATTACTGGTGCTATCACTTGGTGCTAATTACTGCTGCCTATCCGATGCTGCTAATTGAACTGCTGTATCACTGCTGCTATCACTGCTGCTATTACTGCTGCTATCACTGCTGCTATTACTGCTGCTATCACTGCTGCTATCACTGCTGCTATTACTGCTGCTTGTGCCGTGTTCATCCATAGATTTACAGTGGAAGTTTGCCTCACCATATATTGCTTTTCAACCTCTCTCAAAGGAAACCCCAAACATACTTTGATTTGTGTTTGCTATGTGGGAGAATATCTCCTAGGAGAATATACTTGAGTTTTCCGTGATAAAGTGACAAAACCAGCAAAATGGCCATGGAACTCAAATGTATTGTTTGTTTTTTCATATAAAGGTAACTCAGATATTTTGTAAATGAAATGTCATATCAAAGTTGGAGAGGTACTTTGGCACTTTATTTTACTTTTACAGAATTAATGTTTCTATTGTTTATGTATAATCGTTTGTGTAAAAGATAAGGAAGTTCTGTTATTGATAAGTGTCATCATATTGAAATGTGATAACACTGTAAGATGAGACATAATGAGAAATCCTGGATTTGGTTCCAGATGTGTCCCAGTGTAGTTTCACTGTAAGATGAGACATAATGAGAAATCCTGGATTTGGTTCCAGATGTGTCCCCTGTATAGTTTCACTGTAAGATGAGACAAGATGAGTAATCCTGGATTTCAGATAAAATAAATTCAAAGTTTATTTGTCACGTGTGCCGAAACAACCTTACAGTGAAATGCTTAGTTACAGGCCCTAACAAACAATGTATAAAATAGGTATTAGGTTAACAATAGATAAGTAAGGAAATAAAAAACAACAATGAAAAGACAGTGAATAATAACAGTAGTGAGGCTATATACAGTAGCGAGGCTATAACAGTAGTGAGGCTATATACAGGCACCGGTTAGTCAGACGAATTGAGGTAGTATGCACATGTAGTTATGGTTAAAGTGACTATGCATATATGATAAACAGAGAGTAGCAGTAGCGAAAAAGAGGGGTTGGCGGGTGGCAGGACACAATGCAGATAGTCCCGGTAGCCAATGTGCGGGGGCACCGGTTAGTCGGGCTAATTGAGGTAGTATGCACATGAATGTATAGTTAAAGTGACTATGCATATATGGTAAACAGAGAGTAGCAGCAGTGGTTCCAGATGTGTCCCAGTATAGTTTCACTGTAGGATGTGACATGATGAGTAATCCTGGATTTGGTTCCAGATGTGTCCCAGTGTAGTTTCACTGTAAGGTACCACATGACTGCACTAAATGAAGTTTGAGCAACATAGTTGTTTTTTACAAATGCTTGCTCAACACTTGAAAGCTAGTTCTAATGATAAGCTGTAGACCACACTATTTACCAAGAGAGTTTTCATCTATATTTTGATTTGATTCGAATTTTAGTTCGAGCTGAATGTCATTTGAGCCATGTCCCTTTGTTATTATTTCATAAGCATGTTATGCACACCTGATTCTGTTCTCCCTGAACACTTTCTTGCGTGTTTTGATTGCCCCTGATCATTAATGTATCATGTCAAAATAAATCATGCTGTACGTTTTTTTTTTATCCATGTAATTACTCTACCATGCCTTGAGGTTAGTCTCATTTTGTTGAAGATGAATTGTTCGTTTGTGCAAAATTGTGTACAGATTTTTTTATAGGTCCATGGTTAGTCAAAATGTGTCTTTTAATTATTCATAGATGAGTGCCATAGGATTTATATTGCCTATCATGATCAAACAGCCATCCTATAAAAGGTGTTAAAAGTGCAGTGAAGTTCTGGAAGTGCTAGAAACCCCCCAGTTTTGTGTGAAACAACACGCAACACTGGCCTCTGCTTTTTCTTTTCTCTTCTGTGTAGACGAGAAAGATTGACCCAGCTGACCATAATGTAAATGGAGTTGATTTCAGCTTTTGCAAAACAAGCCACTTTATTGTGAAGAACTGTTGCTCTGAGCGATGTAGGTTGGTTGGTTGATTGCATGAGTTTTATAACAGGGCTTAAGCTGAGCTATGGCATGCTGTGGAACCACAGGACTGATGATATTGATTTTTATCATCTTGTTTTGTTGTTTAACTTTTAGTTTTTCTTCTTTGAAACTACAATAAAGCATAGGGATTTAGCCTAAATGCACCACTTGAAGGTTTGCTGAATGTTTTTAAGGTTATTGTTTCAGCGTTATGTACAATAAATAGGTTTTCAAAGCTTTAAAGTTGTGTCATTGGTTATGATTACACAAGACTATGCATCTTGAATCTAGTGGCGGAAAAAGTACCCAATTGTCATTCTTGAGTAAAAGTAAAGATACCGTAATAGAAAATGACTAAAGTAAAAGTGACCCAGTAAAATAGTCACCCAGTAAAATATTACTTGCGTAAAAGTCTAAAAGTATTTGATTTTAAACATAAACTCAGCAAAAAAAAGAAACGTCCCTTTTTCAGGACCCTGTCTATCAAAGATAATTAGTAATAATCCAAATAACTTCACAGATCTTCATTGTAAAGGGTTTAAACACTGTTTCCCATGCTTGTTCAATGAACCATAAACAATTAATGAACATGCACCGTGGAACAGTCATTAAGACACTAACAGCTTACAGACGGTAGGCAATTAAGGTCACAGTTATGATAACTTAGGACACTAAAGAGGCCTTTCTACGACTCTGAAAAACACCAAAAGAAAGTGCCCAGGGTCCCTGCTCATCTGCGTGAATGTGCCTTAGGCATGCTGCAAGGAGGCATGACAAGCACTGCAGAGAGGGCCAGGGCAATAAATTGCAATGTCATCGGTATCACCGGCAACAACGTCGCCTATGGGCACAAACCCACTGTTGCTGGACCAGACAGGACTGGAAAAAATTGCTCTTCACTGACGAGTCGCGGTTTTGTCTCACCAGGGGTGATRGTCGGATTCGCGAGGCCTGTACACTGGAGCGGGATCGATTTGGAGGTGGAGGGTCCGTCATGGCCTGGGGCAGTGTGTCACAGAATCATCGGACTGAGCTTGTTGTCATTGCAGGCAATCTCAACGCTATGCGTTTGTCGTGTCTTTGACTATGCCAKATTGATTGCTATGACATGCTATTCTATAAAATAATTTCTCCGTAATTAATATTACCTGATTGAACTAATCATGTAAATATTAATTAACTAGAGAGGGACACCACGAAAKAATATTTATAGAGCTGTTATCTTTCGAATAAACTCTTAAAGATTTAGTAATATTTTACTAAATAGCAGTCACATTAATCGTCATTTTATTCAGTCTCATCTGAAAGTTGTAAGTCCTTTGTTATCTGCAAGAATCCTGGCTAACAAGTTGAATCAGCAATACAAAATTGGGTTTAATTATTTATTTACTAAATACCTAACTAATCACACAGAATCACACATATACAATTAAATCATAACTTGATCACAAATTACGTCATACAGAAAACGTCCCTAGCGGGCGGAATAGATATGACAGCTTGTTACACAAAGGAAAGGGGCTGAGTCTTAGTGAAAGAGCGGGAGATTCGAACATAGGCGAGCTGTGCTGTCGTAAATACAGTATCTGATGCATTCTAAATTACCGCCCATTTGAAAAAKAAAATGCAATACATATTTACTCTGAGCTGYGCTTCAGYAGGTTGGTGGTAGATGGACCGTGTCGCCAACCCGAGTCSTCTGTCCTTTGGAGAATGTCTCTGGTAGTCACGGGATACGTGTAGTAACGTTGTGTGTGGAAGACGGGATACTCGGACTGTCCTTCCTAACCTGCGTTTGTAGCAGCTGTTGCCAACTCAACGGCTAGGAGATATCACTTCTGTAGTGAACACGAGTTCAAGGTTCATACCATTCACAATCAAAGTCCATGCTGATGTTGGCCTAGTTCTGTAGTTATTGTCTGAACCATTCTGACATCGGATCGTCATCCAAAATGTACCCGGAACAGGAAGTTATATTCTTGTCACTGGCTTTATATAGTGGAGGGAGAGGGGTGTGTCTGAAAAGTTTATAACCCATGCCTCTTCACAGGGGTGGGCCACTGTGAGCAGAGGAAAACTTATGGAAGCACAGATCTCTCATTTGGAAGCTAAAATTTCACAAATAATGTCATATTCAAACATTTGAATTAAACAACAATTCCATGTGAATCCGATACCTCTGACATTTATACTTTCCACAGTAGAGTTTGTCATTCTATCATTGATGAGAATGTGTCAGAGGGCAACCGAACTGACATAATATACCTTAAGTACCACCGCATATGTTCAGTTGGTTGGATTACCAGAATATAGTTCATTTCCCCCAACTTCTGATGTTACCCAGAATCTCTATGTTAACCCATGGGTTTCCTTRTGTCACATCAGTTATAGTGGGGAGAGAGAAAAAGGGGGAAAGAGGTATTTATGACTGTCGTAAACCTACCCCCAACCCAACGTCATGACACGTTACATGGAAGACATCCTCCTCCCTCATGTGGTACCCTTCCTGCAGGCTCATCCTGACATGACCCTCCAGCATGACAATACCACCAGCCATACTGCTCATTCTGTGCATGATTTCCTGTAAGACAGGAATGTCAGTGTTCTGCCATGGCCAGCGAAGAGCCTGAATCTCAATCCCATTGAGCACGTCTGGGACCTCCACGAGGAGAAGATGCACTGCAGTACTTAATGCAGCTGGTGGCCACACCAGATACTGACTGTTACTTTTGATTTTGATCCCCCCCCTTTGTTCAGGGACACTTTATTCCATTTATGTTAATCACATGTCTGTGGAACTTGTTCAGTTTATGTCTCAGTTGTTGAATCTTGTTATGTTCATACAAATATTTACACATGTTAAGTTTGCTGAAAATATACACAGTTGACAGTGAGAGGATGTTTTTTTTTGTTGCTGAGTTTACTTACAGTGCATTTGGARAGTATTCAGACCCCTTCCCTTTTTCCACATTTTGTTAAGTTACAGCCTTATTCTAATTTTAAATTACATTTCCTCATCAATTTGCACACAATACCCTATAACGACAAAGTGAAAACATTATTATTTTTTTTTTTAAATACCATATTTACATAAGTATTCAGACCCTTTTCTATGAGACTCGGAATTGAGCTCAGGTGTATCCTGTTTCCATTGATCATCCTTGAGATGTTTCTACAACTTGATTGGAGTCCATCAAATTCAATTAATTGGACATGTTGACAGTGCATGTCAGTTGACAGTGCTTGTCAGAGCAAAAACCAAGCCATGAAGTCAAAGGAATTATCCGTAGAGCTTGGAGACAGGATTGTGTCGAGGCACAGATCTGGGGAAGGGTATCAAACCATTTCTGTAGCATTGAAGGTCCCCAAGAACACAGTGGCCTCCATCATTCTTAAATGGAAGAAGTTTGGAACCACCAAGACTCTTCCTAGACCTGGCCGCCCTGCCAAACTGAGCAATCGGGGGAGAAGGGCCTTGGTCAGGGAGGTGACCAAGAACCCAATGGTCACTCTGACAGAGCTCCAGAGTTCCTCTGTTGAGATGAGAGAACCTTCCAGAAGGACAACCATCTCTTCAGCACTCCACCAATCAGGCCTTTATGGTAGAGTGGCCAGACAGAAGCCACTCCTCAGTAAAAGGCACATGACATCCTGTTTGGAGTTAAGGACTAAAGGACTCTCAGACCATGTGAAATAAGTTTCTCTAGTCTGATGAAGCCAAKATTGAACTCTTTGGCCTGAATGCAAAGCGTCACGTCTGTAGGAAACCTGGCACCATCCCTACAGTGAAGCATGGTTGTGGCAGCATCATRCAGTGGCGATGTTTTTCAGCGGCAGGGACTGGGAGACTAATCAGGCTTGAGGGAAAGATGAACAAAGCAAAGTACAGAGAGATCCTTGATGAAAACCTGCTCCAGAGTGCTCAGGACCTCAGACTGGGGTGAAGGATCACCTTTCAACAGGACAACGAYCCTAAACACACAGCCAAGACAATGCAGTAGTGGCTTCACGACAAGTCTCTGAATGTCCTTGAGTGGCCCAGCCAGAGCCCGGAATTAAACCTGATCGAACATCTTAGGAGAGACCTGAAAATAGCTGTGCAGCGACGCTCCCCATCCAACCTGACAGAGCTTGAGAGGATCTGCAGAGAAGATTGGGAGAAACTCCCCAAATACAGGTGTGCCAAGCTTGTAGCGTCAAACCCAAGAAGACTTGAGGCTGCAATCGCTGCCAAAGGTGCTTCAACAAAGTACTGAGTAAATGGTCTGAATATTTCAGTTTTAAATTTTTTATACATTTGCAAAAAAATTCWAAAAATCAGTTTTTGCTTTGTCATTATGAGKTATTGTGTGTCGATTGATGCTAGATTTGTAGTATAAGGTTGTAACAGAACAAAATGTGGAAAAAGTTAACGGGTCTGAATACTAAGTATCAAAAGTATATAATATAATTGCTAAAAAAGTTAAAGTATAAATGATTTCAAATTCCTTATTTGAGGGCAAACCAGACAGCAAMATTTTCTTGTTTTTTTATTGAACGGAAAGCCAGTGCACACTCCAACACTCAGAATTTACAATCAAAGCATGTGTGTTTAGTGAGTCTGCCAGATCAGAGGTAGTAAGGATGACCAGCGATGTTCTCTTGATAAGTGCGTAAATTAGACACTTTTCCTGTCCTGCTAAGCATTCAAAATGTGAAGAGKACTTTTGGCTGTCAGGGAAAATAAATTCAAAGTAAATTMTTTTCTTTAGGAATGTAGTGAAGTAAATGTAAAAGTTGTCAAAAAAAATAGTAAACTAAATTACAGATACCCAAAAAAACTACTTAAGTGGTACTTTAAAGTTGTTATACTTAAGTACTTTACATTACTGCTTGAAACAATATGACAATTTCCACACGTTTGAAAGACCAATCATTTCAATCATAAGTGCCATGCACAAGCTTGTCCACTAGGAGGTGGTGTTGTCTACGAACTGGAGGGTGTGTGCGTTCCCGCAGCAACAGGGAAGATGGCAGCTCTCACATCTCTCACCCAGGTAATGTTACTGGAATGTATTCAATATTATGCAGTGGACTTTCAGTCTAGCTGTTGTGCATGCTGATGACCTGCAGTTCTTAGTGGTGTGCTCTTTATCCAATTTGTATAAGAAAGAAGACAAATACCGAAGGTATTTAGCTTGCTATCTGGATGGGACAAGGCCTTGACAGTAAGCTTGAAGAGAGTACCGTTAGAAAGCTAGTTAGCTAGCCTGGCTAGTGGGCTAGCTACCGTTAGCTTGCTTGAAAAATGAACAAGCTAGCTAACGTTAATGCTCATTTGAGGAAAGATATTTTGAGATATGTTTCATAAATATTTAGATTTAGATACAAGACAGAAGAGCAAGAGGTATGCAACCAAAACATACCAACACATTTCAACGTTAGTTAGCTATAGCGAGCTAGAAGGCTAGCTATATATAGTTAGCTAGGTAAGCTTAGCTAGCTTGCCAGCTAAACAATGCTAGCTAGCAAGCTACACAATTAGACTATTATAACATTGTAATAACACGAACATTTACTGTAATAACAGTGTATTAATATATACATAGTAATACACTGCTACACTGTGATAGCTATGAAGTGAGTAGTGATACCTTAATGCCTGCAGCTACCTACTAGGTGTGATGAATGATGACTGACCAGCTTGTGCGCTTAAGTCGATGCTGGCTACTTTGCATTTTAAGTAAGATTGCAGAGAGGACCAGTTTTGTGTCAATCACATTAGCTAGGCTACATGATGCTTCTAGTTAATCCATTAAAACATGACAAAGTTAGGCTTTTAGTGTTATTGGAGAACATGGATTTATAACCCCTTTTGCCATYTTATAATTCACACAATGCTTTAAGTTTAAAGAGCTCACAAAAGGTACTCAACAACTTGGCTATGGCCTATTAGAGGACATTCATATTTGATGTCATGGGACAGGAAATCCCTCTCTGSCTATTGTTTATGATAGACCCTTAAGTGTCTTTTTAAAGGATGGGTCCAGATGTCAGTAGTAGTTTGGTGGGGTGTGTCACGCTATTTGACGTAAGATAATGGTTTCCAGCAGCTATTTGAAATAGTAATCTGAAAAACCTTTCCCCAATCAGCTGTCAAGTGGGAACCCTGTGTACGAGAACTTTTATAGACAGGTAAAATACATTTTTAAGTTTGGTTATCACATAGTCATATTATCTACATAGATTGGGGATAATTCAATTTCTTTATTGTTCAATGGATGCATTAAGACAACACTAAACACATTCAACAGTATAGAGTGGAGGTGTGGATAGAAACATTTAATAATTTGGTTTGCTGTGTGCTTGTTGCAAGGTGGACCCAGGAAACACGGGGAGAGTAGGGCCCACGGAAGCTGCGTTGTTCCTAAAGAAATCTGGCCTTCCTGATGTCACCTTGGGAAAGGTGGGTAGCACTGGTACTGTGTAGCACTGCGGGCCTCTGAAGGCTTGGGCAGAGTGGCAGACTCAAGGGAACAGTCTCGGACACTGTAGACGGATACACTGTTCTGAAAGCAACCAGCAGGAAGTTATGTTTATTAGACTGTCATTAAGGAGTAATACGAGCACCTACACACAGGCATGCTTCAGTACTCCCAGAGGAATATAACTGGAAAAGATGACCACATCTTACGTCATTGCCTGGTCTGATTGGATCAATGTCTTTCCTTTCTATTTATCAGAACCTTTAGAGTGTGTACTTGTTTCAGCTATATTTGGTGTACCGTTTGTATCCATCTTTTGTTTTACTTGTTACCTTGGTCTGTTTATGTCATACTCTGCTTTGAGTCTTAGCCTATTCTATCTCACCATCACATTCAGCTGGTTATCTGGGACTTTTATGTGCATTGATTGTTATTTACTTTACTTTGTACACATTCCATAATGATTGTTTCACATTGATGCTTTAATTGATGTTTCCTTAGTTAATCATCTTGTTTGTGTTTGTCTCCCCTCAGATCTGGGATTTGGCAGACCCAGATGGGAAAGGGTTCTTGGACAAACAGGTAGAGAACTAATCATTTCCTCTCTTTGTGCGATGCCTTTGATTCTGTGGCCCTTGAGGGCAATTGAGCTGTAATTTGTATGGTTCCCATAAACAATGCTGTTGTCCTGTCTTGTCTAATAGGGGTTCTATGTAGCTCTGCGGTTGGTGGCCTGTGCACAGAGCGGACAAGACGTCAGCCTCACTAGTCTGAACCTCACTATCCCTCCCCCCAAATTTGTGAGTACAATCCTAACTAGTACAATCCTAACAAGTAAAATCCTACCTAGTATAATCCTACCTAGTACAATCCTAACTAGTACAATCCTACCTAGTACAATTCTAACTAGTACATTCCTAACTACACACGTTTCATGATAGTTTTATGATGCGTTTATTTTCTCAAACTCTATATGTTTATATGTTTGGTCGGGAGATTGTAAAGTAAGCGTGAATGTGAAGTTATTTTTTAAATTGTTTTGTTATAGAAGGACACTAGCAGCCCATCGCTCAGCACATCATCGGTCTCTAGTGAACCCCACTGGGCTGTGAGGGTGAGTCATGTTGAAACACCCCAGGACCATATGTTTGGTTGATACAGAAATATTTTTGTTTTGTATCTTAGACTTTTTTTATTTTATCATCCAAAACACTGAACAGAATTCAGAGAATCATCAACAATGAGTTTACCTTTGTTTATCAATCGCTCATTGTTATTTTTGTTCATTTTCTATTCCAGCCCGAAGAAAAGGGTAAATTCGATGGGATATTTGAAAGTCTTGCACCAGTCAGTGGACTGCTCTCTGGTGACAAAGTAAAACCAGTTCTAATCAACTCAAAACTACCTCTGGACGTGTTAGGAAAGGTTTGGGATCTTAGTGACATTGATAAAGATGGACATCTGGATGGAGATGAGTTTGCTGTGGTAAGGTGTACTCCAGTAAATTGTGGAATGACTAGATCTGAATAAACAAATATTTCACAGCTCACCTTCACATGTGTATAAGATTATAACTGACACAATAGTAAAACATAATAACTGTCTAATAACATTGGTAATAAGGCTTACTTGTAATAGCATTTGTAATGTCTAGTAATAACTTCAGTCATCTTTGTTCTTTCCCCTCTGTTCTCCAGGCCATGCACCTGGTCTATCGGGCCCTGGAGAAGGAGCCGGTCCCCTCTGTTCTCCCCTCCTCTCTCATCCCTCCTAACAAGAGGAAGAAGTCTCTGGTTGGCTCCCTCCCTGGCACCGTGCCTGTGCTGCCCGCCAGCCCCCCGCCCCCCAAGGACAGCCTGCGCTCCACCCCTTCCCACGGCAGCATGAACTCCCTCAACAGTGCCGGCAGCCTCTCCCCCAAACACACACTTCAAATCTGCGCAGGTAAACACACCACGCACACACACACACACACACAACACACACACACACACACACACACACACACACACACACACACACACACACACACACACACCACACACACACACACAACACACACACACACACACACACCACAACACAAAACATTTAACATGTGAGATGTGTTGTGTATAATGCGTGTAATCTCTTCTCCATGCCAGCACTCAGTGAACTGGGTGGTCCCGGTGACAGACAGAGGACGCTTTTGTGAAATCTTCCTGAAGACAGACTTGGATCTGGATGGCTTTGTCAGCGGAATGGAAGTCAAGGACATCTTCATGCACTCAGGGCTGCCCCAGAACTACTGGCACATATATGGTAGGAGAGACTGACTGATGACTGATGCCACTGATTACCGGACTGAAGTTGACTGTATTACCATGTTGTTGTTATTGTGTGTCCAGGGCCCTGGCAGACACCAGGCAGATGGGGAAGCTGACGCGGGAGCAGTTTTCTTCTGGCCATGCACTTCATCCAGCAGAAAGTCAGCAAAGGCATGGACCCTCCTCAGGCCTGACCCTGACATGATCCCCCCTTCAGAGAGGGGCACTCCCGTTCCAGTGTGTACACTCCCTCCATGTACGCATTCATGCACCACACACACACACACACACACACACACACATACACATGCTTTCTATAGGTTGTTTTCAATAAAGCGTCACAATACATTCGATTTGGCTGTTGGGGCAAGGAGAACCCCAGCTTTGCTAAAACCATTGACAACTACGTACCGTTTTCACAGAATTGTTAAATAAATGTTATAACTATTTGGTTTAAATAAATCACCTATTGAGCACAGAACTACAAGTTTCAGATTATTCCATGCAAAGCAATTGCACACATTTAGCTCTGTCATCAGAGTTATACAGCAATTACCTGCCTGCTTATCATGATCAGTAAACATCAATGAATGTATTGAAATGTTTTTCAAATTGTATAAACTGCCTTAATTTTGCTGGACCCCAGGACGAGTAGCTGCCAATGGGGATCCATAATAAATACAATTACAAATAGGTGCACTTGATTTGCTCACTAGGCCTGCCAGGTAGGCGGAGTTCTACCTTCAGACACATGAAATGGTTCATAATGGGAACACTGTGCCTTCCCGGAACTAGGGCTGCTGAATCAAGTGCACCTACCGCCAACAGGCTTTATTATTGGGTTTTTAACAGAAATGTTTGGTGATCGACTAGGAATGGCTTGGAGATCCACCAGTCACGATCGACCGGTTGGTGACCACTGCTCTACACCTTATTGTGACGTTTTATTGATAACAACCTATTTTGGTGCAGAGACATGTTTAAAGTACTTGTATTTCCACTTTGAGAAAAAGGTTATTAGGTTTACCCATTACATTGTTGGGGGCATATATAGAGWGTGCAACTTTCTTTCTTTCTGTTTATACACTTTTAGACACAGTTAAAAAAATATCTAATCCTGTATTCATTTCTGGGATTGACAGTCAATGTGTCTCATGGCTAGGAATCATTATTGTGTTCAGTAGGAAGTCTTCATCCCTTGTCTCTATCCACAGAGTATGTCTGGGTATGTGACCCCTGTGAGCTCTGAGATGGCTGCTCTGTCTGAGATGAGGCGGGTGAGTGACGTCCTCCCATATTTTGCTTTTTGAAAATGTGTTAGCATTTTCCATGGCCTTGCTTCCAGGTGTTTGGTTTAAAAGAGTGGAGGGAGGGACTTTGATCCTCTGATAAGAAAGACTTGTTTTGGCAGCCAGGGAGTGTTATGTAACTACATTATTGAGCTGTGGAGAGAGTTTCCTCTTGATGGACAATAACTATTCATTGATTGATTTGGTGTGAAATTATATTTATATGGTTCGGAATCGCAATGGTTCGGAATCGTGGTTCGGAATTGTGATGTGCTTTGTGTGTGTAGAATGCTGTGATCTGTGTGTAGACTGCTGCGATCCTGCTCTAGTCTGGTGCTTAGACCCTACCAGGAGCTTACCGCACACTCTTTTCTTCTTTACCCTAACCTAAACGCTGCTGAATGCCGCTTTCTGGGTTATATCTCTGTATCAGCAAATAATGTTCAAGTTCTGGGTAGGTAACTGGTAAAACTCGACAAATGCTTTCGATGGCTCACGAGACAGAAACCCAATGATGAAAAGCATTTGTGAGAACTCAGTGACTGTGAACGGTGGTGTGACTTGATCTCCTAAGTTTCCTAACCATGGCGATGGTGACCGGCTCCCCTCAGACGTTGTTGCACTCGTCCCGTCGCCCGTCCCTCTGTGATGCTTCCTTCCCTGTGATCTCTCTATCTACCCTTTGGTTTGGTCTGGATGGTTTGATGTCGTGGCTTTCTGGCTCTCAGGTCATCTAAGAATAGGGCTAACTTTCTTTCTCTTCTTCTCTTTCTCTTCTTCTTTCTCTTCTTCTCTTTCTCTTCTTCTCTTTCTCTTCTTCTTCTTCTCTTTCTCTTCTTCTTTCTCTTCTTCTCTTTCTCTTCTTCTCTTTCTCTTCTTCTTCTTCTCTTTCTCTTCTTCTCTTTCTCTTCTTCTTCTTCTCTTTCTCTTCTTCTCTTTCTCTTTCTCTTTCTCTTCTTCTTTTTCTCTTTCTGTCCATCCACAGGACAGCTCCAGTTCTGTTGGGTCAGGGTCAGAGTTCACTGGAATCAAGGAGCTTGATGACATCAGTCAAGAGATTGCTCAGCTGCAGAGGTAATTCACAACACTGTGGAGATATCAAAGGGGTTATTTTCTTTCAAAGTGATCTCAAATTGTAATTTATTTCTCATCACGCAACATTTGTGCCACTGACAATGATCCAGAATTCTGTACCTTGAAAACACACACTATCACACAAAGTCTTTAGGGATGTTTTTCAGATATTTKTTGCTTTGTTATGTCATAACCAGCTTATGTCACCCTGTATGAGATCCTCTCTTCATTTCCTTTTTCATCAATCATCACTCAACATAGCTCTGACTTGATTTAGTTAGACATTGCGGTTTTACAGCAGTAGTTTAACCTAAACGCAATAAAAGTAGCAACTACAGATGTAGGATCTTAATTTGATCACCCTGTTGCAGGATAACTTTCCTGCAATGCAAGAAATATTAAACTTAGTAGTTTATTTGAGGTTTGTAAAGGCTTCTGAAGTTTGACATTTCCACTTTGAAATGTATCAACCCCTGCAGAACCACCTACAAAATTCCATTCATTATCATCTTAAAAAAACATATACTTAAAAACTGGAAATCAAGCAATCCTACGTCATTAATGCAATGGAAAGGTCAATTGCTTTATTATCTAAAAATGGAAAGTGCGTGGGCAACGGGGAGCAGTTTGACGCCATGTGGTAGAAAGTGATGCGGGCGCTGAAGATGGGGGTGTGTGCTAGTGGGTCTGGGCAGGTGTGATGTTGTTGATGTTTATATGATGTTGTCGTTTGTATGTGTATGTTTTGTATTGTTTATAAAATATAAAAAATAAAATAATAAGTCCATTAATTATAATAATAATTTCCTGTTGCTAAAGGATTATTTTCCTGTTGCAGCAAACTGTCTCAAATTAAGATTCTACATCTGTATACTGTTTTGTGTTTTAATATATCGTTATGCTATCTACACACTAGAACTCAGGGCATAAAATGCACACTTCAAAGGAGAAGACAGGTCACAGCTGGTGGATGAGTCCTTCCCTCATCCCACCTCATCTCCGCTCATCCCACCTCATCCCCTCTCACCCCCCCCAACCTTCCTTTACTGTGTGTATTTTATCAATCTTTTGTTTTCACCACATACTCTTCATGCTGCGTCAGCAATCTTGCTTTTACACACTGGAATGCTCTCAGGTAACCCTCTCTTCGCTGTCACAGTCTGTCCTTTTTCTTTTGTTGTTTTGTGTGGAGGAGGAGGGAAGGAAAGGAGGGGGAGGAGTGGAGGAGGAAGCGAAGGAGGAAAGGAGGAGAGGGAGGAAGGAGGAGGCAGGGGGAGAAGGGAAGGAAAAGAGGGCGGAGGAGAGAGAAGGAAGGAGGAGGGAGGGGGGGGGGGGGGGGGGGGGGGGGGGGGAGGGGGGGGGGGGGGGGGGGGGGGGGGGGGGGGGGGGGGGGGAGAGGGGGGGGGGGGGGGGGGGGGGTGGGGGGGGGGGGGGGGGGGGGGGGGGGGGGGGGGGGGGGGGGGGGGGGGGGGGGGGGGGGGGGGGGGGGGGGGGGGGGGGGGGGGGGGGGGGGGGGGGGGGGGGGGGGGGGGGGGGGGGGGGGGGGGGGGGGGGGGAGGGGGGGGGGAGGGGGGGGGGGGGGGGGGGGGGGGGGGGGGGGGGGGGGGGGGGGGGGGGGGGAGGGAGGGGGGGGGGGGGGGGGGGGGGGGGAGGGGGGGGGGGTGGGGGGAGGGGGGGGGGTGGGGGGGAGGGTGGGGGGGGGGGGGGGGGGGGGGGGGGGGGGGGGGGGTGGGGGGGGGGGGGGGGGGGGGGGGGGGGGGGGGGGGGGGGGGGGAGGAGGAGGAAGGAGCAGAGGGAGAGGAGGAAGGTAAGGAGGAGGAGAGGGCAGAGTAGGAGAGAAGGAAGGTGGAGGGGGAGACTGTCTGGTTCTACCCTGTGGCACTGTTGGTTGATGGTTGTGTGTGTTGGTCTCTCTCAGGGAGAAATTCACCCTGGAGCAGGACATCAGAGATGCTGAGGAGGCCATCAGACACAAGTCCTCAGAAGTGCAGGTGAGCAGGCATACCATTTTTTATTAAAAGGGGACTCAGGGGTTTTCACATACAGTATGTACAGTATATATATTTAAATGTGATATGGTGGTTCTCCAAATTGAAGAATTGTGATGAATCAGGAATGTACAGTTTTTCCAAAAACACCCTATTTCAATGATAAAATGGATCTTCCCCCAAACCAATATCCTCTTCTTTCCCCCCCATCTGTCCATCAGGAGATGCAGAACGACCTGGACAGAGAGACGTGCAGTCTGCAGGAGCTGGAGGCCCAGAAGCAGGATGCCCAGGAGCGGCTGGAGGAGATGGACCAGCAGAAGGCCAAGCTGGAGGACATGCTCAACGACGTCAGGATCCAGTGCAACGAGGAGTCCCAAATGGTGCGAGGGATGGAGGGGTCATGTAGTAGCCGTGGAATCAATATGAAACATATCCATAGCTACTTTTCAGTATCAATCTGGTAGACAGACCTTCCATCCTTGCATTGGTGGACAAAGCTTACATTGTCCACTTTCTCTCCCCCTCTGTCTGTTGCTGTCAATCTTTTTCTCTACCCCAGATCTCATCTCTGCAGAACCAGATCCACTCCCAGGAGACAGACCTGCAGAGCCAGGAGGAGGAACTGAGCCGGGCTAAAGCAGACCTGAACCGGCTGCAGTTGGAGGAGAGCCAGATGGAACAGAGCCTGACTGCCGGCAAGTTCCAGCTGGAGACCATCATCAGGTCCCTCAAAGCTACCCAGGACGAGATCAACCAGGTGAGAGAGAACCACTGGGGCCAGGTAGTGAGAGAGGAGAAGGAACAGGAATGTTCCCAGTCAGATATGCACAGGTCCCAGACACAGTGATGTTCTGTTGGGGATCGGGCTAAGGACAAAGACCACTACCSTACCTGATTCACACAATAGGGCTAACCCGAACCATGCTGGCTCTGATATTTCATTGTCGCACTATCCTTTCCTTGCATGGTTTCAGCACAGCTATCTATGGTGGATGCATAACCAGGCAATTCAGCTCAGCATGGCTTGGCTCTGATTTGTCCTGTGGTGTGAACCAGGCTGATGTGTCTGCGATGTGAGAGRACCTGTTGCAAGACACTTTCTAATGTGACCACCTGGGGGAGACTGTGTCATGAATGGCAGAAACAACCAGATTCAATTTGGGCTTGGTTCATTCCCCCTTGAGTTCTATCCTCTCATTTCTCTGAAATATATTCAGCACAGACTGGACATTTAAGGCGTACTTCATTTTCAGTGAAGTTCTAGGGAAGTTGTTTTAGAGAGAAATGTAATATATTCCGTTATTATATTTTAAAGTGCATGTCATCGTTGTCAACCCCTCTTGAATTCATTTGGAGATATCAGCTGGTTCTCAGTCCTCTGCCAGGTTTGGGTGTGGCAGTTTCAGTTAGAGAACCAACTGTTTTACCTCTGCTTTCTGCATCATCTGAATCATCATATCTGACATGACTTCCACGTGCCACAGCCCACGCCTCAGATCTCATATCACCCGAGAAAGGATGCTGAGCCATAGATGGCTGTGTTGTCTTTTATAGGTGGGGACGTCCTTGCCATTGCATCGAAAATAAGTGAAAGATGATCCGTTCTCATCTACTCTCATTATAAACAAATGGCAGCACTTTCATACTCATCAGGACCAAATCATATTGTCTCTAATATCAAAATTCGTCACTCTTCTCTCAGTAAATTTGAATTATATTGAGATTACACCACCATAGTTTATGTTGTATTCTCAGCCCACCATCTGTGAGGAGTCAAGGGGRATACCAGTACTCAGCTGTAGCCACTTTATGATTATTTTTGTTGTGTTGGCTCTTTTTGGTTTAGTCTCTCAAGGACATATTGAAATAAAATGGAAAAAGTAATCACAACCTTATGTACAAACACTTGGACATGGCTGGCTCCAAGCATACGTGACATAAGTGGTCTCTTAGGGCCCCCAGCCACAAGTTAGAATAGTAGAATACACAAGGTGAAGTTTTGAAATTTGGTTGTGCATCAGCAGTTTTCCTGTTGTTATGTCAGTCAATGACAGTCACTCAATTGTCACACACGAAAAAAAAATTGATTGGTAAATTAGTCTAGCCAATTATCAAAACTTGTAGTAATCATGTCCGAATTACCGACCAGACATAAAGGGCACATGCCCAGGGGCCCTGACCTCCAGGTGGCCCCCATGGATTTTCTTAGCTACTCTCACTTAGATATCATTTTACCATGGCAAAAGTCATGGTAAAATGTGTAGAATTTCAGAAAACCTGCTTTAAAAGGGCAACATTTTCTCTTTGCCTTATGGCAAAATGTGTAAAATTGCAGGAAATGAACTTTAAAATTTTTAAATGTTTTCTCCACGGTCAACAGGGGGGCCATTAAAATGTTTTACCTACGAGATTGTGTGGGGGGCCCAACCAAATCTCACTTAGGACCCCAAAAAGTCTAGAGCCAGCCCTGCACATGGACCACAGCATCCTGCATTCACATAGGACGGTGTTGTTACACTAACGACCATGACATTCTCTGTGTTGAAAGAAACCCTACATTAACCTACTGTGTATGTGCTGTGCTGTTCCTCCAGGCTCGCAGTAAGCTGTCTCAGATCCAGGACAGCCAGCAGGAGATGAATAAGAGCATTGAGCAGTACAACAGCACCTTGAATGGGACCCACAGAGGCAGCATGACCAACCTGGCTGACATGAGCGAGGGATTCCCCGACCGTGAGAACGGAGACTTCGGCGCCATGGTGAGGACACCACACTGTTTAAAAGGACAGGAGGTTGAATTCAGTCCTTATTACTATGGCCCAGAGTTTCTTTCCTGGCCACGTCATCTGGCTCTATTTGTAAACCTATAGTAGTAGTACCTAAGTGCATTGCAATCCTGTAGAAGTAATATTTATGAGAGGTAAATTGAGGTTGAATGGTTGGTGTCGAGTGGAGAACTGGTTAAACCTACAAAAGGCTCTCATTCCACTCTACTGAACACAGCTGGTACATTTGGACTTAAACAATGGATTGCAGCCCTAGTGTAATGTTGTAGTTCATTTCAGATCATGGTAATATGATGAGCCATTGAAACCTGCTGGCCTGGGTGTGAAATTAATCTGCTTGTCACCACTTTGAACAGCTGCAGAAAGCTGCAGCTAAAGAGACGATGATGGGAATATGCAAAACCTTCACCTGCAGAGAAAGGAGGTATCACTTCCATGATTTAGCATCAGAAATGTTCCATTGAAACGAGCGACTCCACATTAATCACATAGTTTGGTTATATTTTATTTGCTTTCCGCATAATGTAATTATCTTGCCTTACATACTCTCGCACAGTTATTTTACCTGTCAGACCTCTGTTATTCCATCTTAAGCTTTATTACCTGTGCATTTTGAAAGGACTCGGACACTTAGCTCTTATTCTTGGTCCTAATTCTGGGCAGCGTTGAATGTCATGGTGGAGTGAATACATGGATCATGGTCAGACTTCTTATTGAAATGAGAAGTCCTGCTAATGAAACATAACAAGTAAGCGTTTTCATAGCCAGGGCTCGTCTGGCCCGTGAAGGCAGGTTTTCTAGAGAAACCCGACACCCTGAAGAATGTGGGCCCTAATAGACGTGTGTTTCCTACCGACTCTGGGGCTTTTTCATTGGGACCAGCTGAGTGCAGTGGGGCGCAGCAGACACCGAATGGACAAATTGCAGCAGAATGAAAATTGCCTGTGTGTTATTAAAGTGAAACTCAAGCTCAGGGGGCTCTCTGGTCTGGTCTGGAACCAGGCAGTCATAGTGGGGCTTCTCTAAAGGCACACATTCCTCTCTCCAAGGTCTCTGTTAGTGTTGTTGAACTCAAATTCCTCCACTTGAACCTGAGTGGGCCGTTATTGAAATGTGAAGTATTTGATTTGATGGCCGTCGTGTTTGGCAGCTTGGCGAGACTTAGCGGTCGACTGAATAAACAATGGAGTCGATGTGACTTGGTTTTTCTCCTTAATGGCTGTCTGAGGGGAAAATGGTTGAAGATGGTGGCAGCATTTTAAGTGTAAATAAACCGAAGCTCTCCAGAGCCAGCCAGCCAGCCAGACAGACAGACAGACAGACAGACAGACAGACAGACAGACAGACAGACAGACAGACAGACAGACAGACAGACAGACAGACATCAAAATCCCTATTTTTCTCCCCTTCTCAGGAGGACCCGTTCAAGGTGAATACATCTGGGTTCAATAGCGTCCCTCAGGAGATGCACACAGACCCCTTTCACTCCGAAGACCCCTTCAAGACAGACCCGTTCAAAGGTGCTGATTCTCTCTTTCCTCTCCCTCTCTCTCTTTCCTGTCCCTCTCTCTCTTTCCTCTCCCTCTCTCTCTCTTTTCTCGCCCTCTCTCTCTCTTTCCTCCTCCTCTCTCTCTCTTTCCTGTCCCTCTTTCTTTCCTCTCCTCTCTCTCCCTCGCTCTCTTTCTTCTCCCTCTCTCTCTTTCCTCTCCCTCTCTCCCTCGCTCTCTTTCTTCTCCCTCTCTCTCTTTCCTCTCCCTCTCTCTTTCCTCTCTCTCTTTCTTTCCACTCCCTCCCTCCCTCCATCTCCTCTCCCTCTCTCTCTTTCCTCTCCCTCTCTCTATTTCCTCTCTCTCTTTCCTCTCCCTCTCTCBTTCCTCTCTCTCTTTCCTCTCCCTCTCTCTTTCCTCTCTCTTTCCTGTCCCTCTCTCTCTTTTCTGTCTCTCTCTTTTTCCTCTCTCTTGTCTCTTTTCTCTCTCTCTCTCTCTCTCTCTTTCTCTTTCAACGACCTCTGCGATCACTCCTCTCCATCTGACTCATCTCTCCCCTCATCCCTCTGTTCTCTTGTCTCCTCAGACAGTCCTGCTTGAGTTCCTTCTCCTCCTCACTCAAATGTGTCCACAGTGCTCCCATCCTCCCTCTCCCTGACATTATTGGTAGTTTCACCAGAAGCAATGTGGACTCCTCTGCAGCTTGTCTAAGACTTTGTTTTTGCAGTTCTGCCTTTGTTTGCCTTAAGTGTGCTCTATAATTTGTTTTTGATTCCTCTGGGTTTAGATGACCAATTCCAGCATTTTAGCTTTTGTCCTCTGTGGCATAGCCTCTGATTCCCCCCCACTTCTCTTATAGGTGACCCCTTCCAAAATGACCCTTTTGCAAAGCAGTCATCACTACCAGCCGCTGCAGGTATATATTTATTCACAACACGAAAGAGCCATACGTGAGTTTAATTATACATGGACATCACAGGAGTTTGGTGGCACCTTAATTGGGGAGGTGGAATGGTATCAAATACATAAAACACATGGTTTCCAGGTGTTTGATACCATTCCATTTGCTCCGTTCCAGACATTATTATGAGCCGTCCTCCCCTCAGAAGCCTCCTTTGATGGATATAGAATGCCATCCTCTTGTTATGTTAATGAAACTATGAAACTGTGAAACAGGCTTTCACCGTCACACTTCTCTCTTTGTAATATTGTGGACTTTCTGTTCCCTTATCTTTACGATGAGGCAAAAAAAAACTGCTGATGTTTTCATTGCAGCACTCACCTCATTTACTCCTAACTGTAATTATAAGATAGATTCCAAAGAAAATATTTGCTGGATATTGAATGTTATCTAAATGGTGATTGCCAAATATCTGTAGACACTTGTTGTGTTTGTCTTGCGTAATAGAGAATTGTTACGCTCTCAATGTTGACTATAGTGAAGTCAATGAGAGTTGAACACACATCATTTTGAACTGATCTAAACAATATGCATAGAACATAGTGCCTGAACGTGGTTAAATGAGTCTTATTGAAAAGGTTAACCAAATGAGACATTATCTCAGCCACTATATGCTTTAGACTACACAGTACACCTGATTCATATAGCGTCGCTGTGTGAGGTATACAGACCAGTCAGACTGGCCTGTGTGAAGGAAAGGTCATGTCTGATCCACAGTCTGCTCTCCTAGATCTCTCTCTCCACCCAGACCCCTTTGGGGGGGACCCCTTCAAAGAGACGGACCCCTTCAAGGCCTCGTCAGAAGACTTCTTCAAGAAGACCACCATCAAGGCAGACCCCTTTAGCACCACTGACCCTTTCAGTAAAAGTGCCACCCTCCCCACCAAGGTACAGGGAAGCCATCATGGCACCTTCTAACCACACTGAGTATATTTTATACATGGGTGTATAGACTGAGTGTACAAAACATTAAGAACACTTTCCTAATATTGAGTTGCACCYCCCCTTTTCCCCTTAGAACAGCCTCAACTAGTCGGGGCATGGACTCTACAAAGTGTCGAAAGCATTCCACAGGGATGCTGGCCATGTTGACTCCAATGCTTCCCACAGATGTGCCAAGTTGGCTGGATGTCCTTTGTGTGTTGGACCATTGTTGATACACACGGGAAACTGTTGAGCGTGAAAAGCCCAGCAGCGTTGCAGTTCTTGACACAAACCGGTGGCACCTACTACCATACCCCGTTCAAAGGCACTTACATATTTAGTCTTGCCCATTCACCCTCTGAAAGGCGCACATACACAATCCATGTCTTAGTTGTCTCAAGGCTTAAAAATCATTCTTTAACCTGTCTCCTCCCCTTCAGCTACAATGATTGAAGTGGATTTAACAAAATAAAATAGATAAGGGATCATAGCTTCCTAATGTTCCTAATGTTTGGTATACTCAGTGTATGTATGTAACTGTTTCTTTCTGCTTGTTCTTGCAGACAAGTCATTTTACAAGCAGCGCAGACCCTTTCTTATCCATTAGCCCAAAACCCACCAGAGGGCCAGGACCAGGTACATGCTCAAATCTCTTTCTCCTATTCTCCTATTTCTCCTCACCCCAAGTCCTTTTTTGACTACCTCTCTCCATCTCTTTCTCTGTCATGTATAAGTCTGCTTTCTGTATATAGAGATAGAGAGATATATACTAGTGATGTGGACGGTCACATTTCTTTACTTGCAAATGTACTTGGTGAATAAAGGTGATTCATTTTCCGGTGAGTTGCACAAGAGCACCCACACCTTTTTGGCCCAGCCTACTGTTGTCTGTGTATAAGCCTATAGGCCTTTGGCRTTGTGAGCTGTCTTAACCCGCAGAGCAGGTGACGAGAAGCACTGAAAATAGTTCCCATCTTTGACATCCGTTTAAACCCTCAAACCCTTTTTTTCCCCTTCAAGTTTTTGAACACAGGGTAGGTCTCAGTCTGTGTTTGGGTGCTGGTGGTTAACAAATATCAGTGTAAAATAACACATTACCTCAAATAGAATTTGTATGGATAAGATGGGTAAAATGTTGACCCTAATGGTTTTAAGAGGGAAACAGTTGAGGTTCTTGTTTGATGTGATATTTTCCTAAGGTTCCCATTCTTAGCAGCACCTGAACCACTTGAAACAGTCCCTGTGAAAACAAGAGATGCATTGTGGCTTAGGCCCAGAGGATGGCTCGTGGCATCTGAAATAGCCCTAGAGAGACCTTGGACAGGGCCATCTGTAACTGTGCAAGTGTGTAGGTCCCATTCTCAATCAACCCCTTCACTTCTCTAGCGTTGCGCAAGAAAGTCCTCTTTTTATTTTCCCTAGGAAATTGCTGTAGTCCATATAAACACATTACACCACGCAGTACTGCAATAACATCGCCGTGCTAGAACACAGGACAGGCTGTGGCAGTTGGATATTTGTAGGATCAGGTTTTCATGTTAGTTTGCCTATTGAACTTATGAGCCAAGTGAAAAGGTGTCACGTTGGATACTTTATATTCAAATCTTTTCGCCAGCTCATTTTGTCACTCTTGACTGAAACTACACAGGGTTTCTACACAGTCAGGGGTGAAACAGTGAAACATAGATGCAACAGTGTGCCAACCTTTGAGCAATGACACTGGAAGCACAACTCATATCAGTCTTGTTTTAAAAAATCTAATAATGAAGTTAGCTTTATGCAACGTCTTTTTGAGTGCGGACCCAATACACTTTTTTGTTTTTCTGAATGTGTGGTTTTTAACCACCAGCCAAGCTTCTGGGAGAGTGCCAGGGTTCCCATTTTGATTATGTTTCATAGAGCACCCTTTCGAATACTTTGAATATTTGTGTATTTGTGCTGTGTAACCTAAACCCTGGACTAACGTTTCTTGAACATCTCATGTTGATATTTGCTCAGATCTCTTTGGTACTCTGGACCCCTTTGGAAGCAGCACTGCTTTTGGAGGCAGTAACAGCTCATTTGGCAGTATCAGTAACAGTGGGTTTGCAGACTTCAGCCAAATGTCAAAGATCAGAGACCCAATGGAAGGAAGAGGAGGTTTCCCAGAATACCAGCAGGTATTTCTACTAAAGACTATGAACTTTTACATTTTATTTATTTAATCATTAGACTGCACAATTCCTATCCAGAGGTATTTTTTCTAACTTCCTGATTTAACACCTTCACTGCACATCAGTCTTGATATGATTTGGAACTTATGGACAGTTGTGAAGTTACTGCTATTAGCTTCAGCTTTGGCGTCTGAAGACTCATATATTCTCTCCCTTTCTACCTCTCTCCCTCTCTCCCTCCCTCTCTCCCTCTCTCTCTCTCTCTCTCCCTCTCTCTCCTCTTCTCTTCTCTCTCTCTCTCCTTTCAGTCGGGGTTTGTGGAGGACCCCTTCAGTAGGAATCAGGACGGCCCAGCTCTGCCGCCCAAGATGAGTGTTCCCCCCAGACCCAAACCTCCCAGTGGTGAGTGAGGCCCGAGGGGAAACATTTAGAAATAGAGGGAGGAAATACGTGGGAGAATAGAGATGGAGTGGAGGTGTAGGAGAGAGAGAGACGAAGGGGCAGATAGAGAATGAGAAACAGAGAGAGGGAAAGAAGGGGAAAAAACTAGAGGAGGGTGAGGTTGTGGGTTAACCAAGGACGGGTAATGCGTTAACCAAGGATGGGTAGTGCCTACCTTCTAGGTTTCACTATGAATAATACTACTTAACACGTTGTACCTTGATTAACAGTACATTTTGCAATATAGGTCAATTTGATCTTGGTTCTGTGTTATAGAATTGTGCTGGTTTAGTATCCCTTGGCCATTTCCCCTTCATGGTCTTTCTCATCTCATTGCAAGTGTTGCCCTCTTTTGCTTGGATCTTCTAGTGACATACTCAGAAGAAGCTTGTGAGGATGAATGGCGTGGCTCATCACATATCTTCTGACTGTTAGAGCCTAGTTGACTAGAAGGAGTTGTAAGGGCCCTGAATACCCACTAGGCACACGCTGGTTGAATCAACGTTGTTTCCATGTCATTCCAACAAAATTACGTTGAACCAACGTGGAATAGACGTTGAATTGACATCTGTGCCTGTAGGTAACACTCAGCTGGTGTCGCCTCCTCTCTTACCTCYGCATGAGTAGAGTAGAGTATGCTAGTCAGTAGTCACAGATCAAACAGTGATGGTCAATGCAGCTTAAAAAACATGAAAGGCTCTTCATGAGAACAGATAAGAAGAGTTGATCATCTCATTCTCCTTTTGAAGATCGAATAAACTGATCAATTTTGCTAGGAGATGAGTCCAGTTGACTATGCAGTAGCTCTGCTCAACTTAGTAGCAATGTAGCTAGGCCTAATATGCATTTTTAGCCAGAACGTTAGTTAGTAAAAGTGTTATTTCACCATTTAAGCCTCCCAAAGGAAGTTGAATGGACCAGGGTATTCAGGATTTCACCACTTACTATTATTAAAGTGGTCCCACCTCATGGTAAAACCATGTATTCAATATGCAATGTAATTGCAGTGTAGCCTAGGTATACATTATTACAAAGTAGTTGCAACTTAGATGCATGTGAGTGGTTTATGTGCTGAATTACATGCATGAAATTAAATTAAAATAAAGAAATGAATTGTAGCTAAACATCCCCTATCTTTAGAATCTTTACTTGACATTATTATTTGATGCCAAGCTGCAGGGAGAACATGGAGCATCAGGTCTCACAGGAGATGATGAGTAAGAACAACAATGTTCTCAACCCCACCCTTCCCCACTTCCTCTCTTTCCACTCTGTGTGTGTGTGCGTGTGCATGTGTGTGTGTGCAGGCACGTGTGTGTGCACACTCGAGTGAGCAGTGTGGCTTTTTGGCGACCTCTTGCCCGACTCGGGTCACACTCTGTGCCCTGGCCAATAAACATCTTTCACATCTGGTTTTATAGAACCATGGAAACTAAATGATATGGGTAGAGAAGAATTTGCAACATACAATAGATAAGTGAAAGGTCACTAGCATAGTGTGATAGTTTGATGCCGATATCTTAATGTTTCTAGGTGGTTTCTGAAGTCATTACATTACATTTACATTTACATTTAAGTCATTTAGCAGACGCTCTTATCCAGAGCGACTTACAAATTGGTAAACTGATTACATAGCAATACTTTAGATTTTTACGAGATACAGTCAGTCGGTCATGAATAGGACATGTGATTTATGTTATGAGAATCATGTCAGAACCTTTGTTTGTGGGGTTCTGAGGTGTGCCTTGTGCATTACATTGATATGTAGCACTAATGATGTGCTGGTATTTTGGAACAGGGTGGAGCTGATGGTATGTGGTAAAGACTATGTTCCATTTCCCGAAAGAGAAACTGATTGCCTGGCTGTTCAGTGGGGCTATGAACTGCTAACCTTGACAAGCCGGGTATAAATAACAGTTCGATTGGAAATGTGGTCAACACCTTCAGAAGCAACAACAACCAGCGCTATGTTCCCACGGCCCACTGACTGTGCCAGCCGAGGTTGGCCTACAGAGAAACATCACTACCATGTTAACATGAGCCTATTTTAGAGTAGTTTCAGTTCTTTGTGAAATGATTTATATATTTATATGTGGAAATAAAGGTATGAGGATACAATACGTTGGCATAAATAAGGCCAGGAGTTTTTCCTGACATTACCAGGAATAATTCTGGTCCCTACACTTTTAGAAAAAACCTGCTATCTAGAACCTAAGGGTTATTTGGCTGTCCCCAAAGGAGAACCCTTATTGGTTCCAGGTAGAACCCTTTTGGGTTCCATATAAAACCCTTTCCACAGAGGGTTCTACATGGAACCCAAAGGGGTTCTACTTGGAACCAAAAATGGTTCTCTTTTGGGGACAGCCAAATAACCCTTTTGAAATGTTTTTTTAAAAGTGTTGTCAGAAAACACTGCCGTCCCTAGGGCCTTGGCATGGCATCACCCACCGAGGACCGATCTGATGAACTTGTGAACTGAATCCTCTGTTGGTTATGTGGGCAGAAACTCTACCCATCTGCTCGCCATAAAACCCAGCATAAAAGAGAAAATTGCTCTCGCCGTGTATTTTGATACTGAGTTTATGCAATATACTATATGGCCCATCTAATTTAATGTGTTTAATTCATACCATGCTGGCATATTGTTTCATTACAATTTTGTGTGTATGCGATGGTGGGGGGCATTGTTTGTCTGCTCTTTCTATTTTGTTTAAGTTGAGCTGCGTGTGGTTTTGGTGCAGACAGTGATAAGGAAAAACTTCACATTTCTGTGGTAAAAGTTATCAAACCATCACTGAATACCTCAAGTTGTCCCCGTAACCACATATTTAATCTTTGAGACATCAGTGTAACATTTATAGTTCAAATGGGGAGTACACCATATCTGTTGGGGAAATGACTGTGTCCTTACTGTCTCAATGTCTTCAGGTAAAAGCAGCCCTGTCAACTTGCCTGGAGGAGCGGGCGACTTGGCCAAGCCCTGCGACCCCTTCCAGCCATTCGGCAGTGACGCCATCGACCCATTTCAGAGTAAAAAGGTGGTCGGAGACCCCTTTAGTGGCAAAGACCCTTTTGCTCCTTCTGCCTCAAGTAAAGCCTCTAAAGACTCTTCCTTGGGTTTTGCAGACTTCAGTTCTGTAAGTTGAGCTCAGTGATACTCTCTCTCTGTCCAGACCAGTCTTTATATACCTAGCCACTACCTCGCTACTTCTAGCTCCCACAACGTTTAACTGAAGGATCTAGAGCAGAGCAGACGACAAGGCTCAGCCTGTCTATCTAGACCTTTCTGCTGCATCTCATCCTGGCCTCCCTTCACTGKGCAGACGTCTCTGTTTGTGAATAACCTACCACATCACTCCACACAAAGACCAGAGCCAGGTCTGTCCAATCAGACCCATGGCATATTAACCACCATGTAACAGGCTAACTGTTCAGACCTATGGCATAATCCATAGCAATAACTACTGTTCATGATCACTGATCATCTGAGTGTGCGTTCCAACCCTACCTCATATCTAAGATGATGACACTAGCTGTTTCCTGTTGAAGAAGACTCTCACTTGTCTATACTGTGTTCTGATTCTGGGGGGGATTTCTCTCAACACATGCATTGTAGTTGGTTGCACACCACCTACAATGCATTTGATGTTGTGCAGTAAAGCACAGAAGCTGCATTGCAGAGTGATCCCCAGTACTCGTGCAGGCAAGGGTGTCAGCCATTTTTGTGGTTTGATGTGTACGCTGCGATCGGAACATTTAAACAAATACAAATACAGTGGGGAGAACAAGTATTTGATACACTGCCGATTTTGCAGGTTTTCCTACTTACAAAGCATGTAGAGGTCCTGTAATTTTTATTCATAGGTACACTTCAACTATGAGAGACGGAATCTAAAACAAAAATCCAGAAAATCACATTGTATGATTTTTAAGTAATTAATTTGCATTTATTGCATGACATAAGTATTGATACATCAGAAAAGCAGAACTTAATATTTGGTACAGAAACCTTTGTTTGCAATTACAGAGATCATACGTTTCCTGTAGTTCTTGACTAGGTTTGCACACACTGCAGCAGGGATTTTGGCCCACTCCTCCCTACAGATCTCTCCAGATCCCTTCAGTTTCGGGGCTGTCGCTGGGCAATACGGACTTTCAGCTCCCTCCAAAGATTTTCTATTGGGTTCAGGTCTGGAGGACTGGCTAGGCACTCCAGGACCTTGAGATGCTTCTTACGGAGCCACTCCTTAGTTGCCATGGCTGTGTGCTTCGTGTCGTTGTCATGCTGGAAGACCAGCCACGACCCATCTTCAATGCTCTTACTGAGGGAAGGAGGTTGTTGGCCAAGATCTCGCGATAAATGCCCCATCCATCCTCCCTCAATACGGTGCAGTCGTCCTGTCCCCTTTGCAGAAAGCATCCCAAAGAATGATGTTTCCACCTCCATGCTTCACGGTTGGATGGTGTTCTTGGGGTTGTACTCAATACTTCTCTTCCTCCAAACACGGCGAGTGGAGTTAGACCAAAAAGCTCTATTTTGTGCTCATCAGACCACATGACCTTCTCCCATTCCTCCTCTGGATCATCCAGATGGTCTTGGCAAACTTCAGACAGGCCTGGACATGCTCTGGCTTAAGCAGGGGGACCTTGCGTGCGCTGCAGGATTTTAATCCATGACGGCGTAGTGTGTTACTAATGGTTTTTCTTTGAGACTGTGGTCCCAGCTCTCTTCAGGTCATTGACCAGGTCCTGCCGTGTAGTTCTGGCTGATCCCTCACCTTCCTCATGATCATTGATGCCCACGAGGTGAAATCTTGCATGGAGCCCCAGACCGAGGTGATTGACCGTCATCTTGAACTTCTTCCATTTCTAATAATTGCGCCAACAGTTGTTCTTCTCACCAAGCTGCTTGCCTATTGTCCTGTAGCCCATCCAGCCTTGTGCAGGTCTACAATTTTATCCCTGATGTCCTTACACAGCTCTCTGGTCTTGGCCATTGTGGAGAGGTTGGAATCTGTTTGATTGAGTGTGTGGACAGGTGTCTTTTATACAGGTAACGAGTTCAAACAGGTGCAGTTAATACAGGTAATGAGTGGAGAACAGGAGGGCTTCTTAAAGAAAAACTAACAGGTCTGTGAGAGCCGGAATTCTTACTGGTTGGTAGGTGACAAATTACTTATGTCATGCAATAAAATGCAAATTAATTTATTTAAAAATCATACAATGTGATTTTCTGGATTTTCGTTTTAGATTCCGTCTCTCACAGTTGAAGTGTACCTATGATAAAAATTACAGACCTCTACATGCTTTGTAAGTAGGAAAA
Source organism: Salvelinus sp. IW2-2015 (assembly GCF_002910315.2). Classification (NCBI taxonomy): domain Eukaryota; kingdom Metazoa; phylum Chordata; class Actinopteri; order Salmoniformes; family Salmonidae; genus Salvelinus; species Salvelinus sp. IW2-2015. The sequence goes on from NC_036866.1 coordinate 11,653,970, forward strand.
CCTGCAAAATCGGCAGTGTATCAAATACTTGTTCTCCCCACTGTATATTTTGTTTGCTGCTAGTTAGCATGCTATAGCGCAGGGGTATTCAACTCTTGTCCTATGAGGTCCGGAGCCTGCTGGTTTTCTGTTCTACCTGATAATTCATTACACCCTGGTTAGAGGGGAACAATGAAAAAAAACGCAGTTGAACTGGCTTTGAGGTCCAGAGTTGAGTTTGAGGGCTAAAACAAGCGCAATTGGAAAGTATTATATCTCTGGCAATCCTCTCTGGCAGTCCAATAAGTGGATTCTGGCAGTGTGAATTATTATTCAACCAGCCAGTGGTTGCTTTAAAATCAGTGTTGAATAATCCAGCCAGTGTGGTGCTACGGTCTGGGCTGTCTGTGAGTACAGTTACATTTACACAATAATACCATTATTGTGGATAGTCATATTAATATAATACTTTGTTTAAAACGTTTGCATGCTTTGCAAGAAGAATGATTTCCCTAATAATCCTGTTTCCATGGACACATCAGGCTACCTGATGGGACTTAAATAAATACAGATAATTGGCAATCACAATAAATGTTCTACCACAGTGACCATGTTATTTTTGCAAAGCCTATTTGATTCTGAGTTTGGACATATAAAGTTTGTATGTGAAAACGACACTACATGGACAGAAGTATGTGGACACCTGCTCGTCAAACATCTCATTCTAAAATCATGGGCAATAACATGGAGTTGGTCCCCCCTTTGCTGCTATAACAGCCTCCATTCTTCTGGGAAGGTTTTCCACTAGATGTTGGAACATTGCTGCGGGGACTTTCTTCTATTCAGCCACAAGAGCATTAGTGAGGTCAGACACTGATTTTGRGCGATCAGTCCTGGCTCGCAGTTGGCGTTCCAATTCATCCCAAAGGTGTTTGATGGGGTTGAGGTCAGGGCTCTGTACAGGCCAGTCAAGTTCTTCCACACCATTTCTGTATGGACCTTGCTTTCTGCACGGGTGCATTGTCATGCTGAAACAGGAAAGGGCCTTCCTCAAACTGTTGCCACAAAGAATCGTCTAGAATGTAATAGTATACTGTAGCGTTAAGATTTCCCTTCACTGGAACTAAGGAGCCTGAACCTCCTCCATCAAACTTTACAGTTGGCACTATGCATTGGGGCAGGTAGCTTTCTCCTGGCATCCGCCAAACCCAGATTCGTCCTTCGGAATTCCAGATGGTGAAGCGGGATTCATCACTCCAGAGCACGCGTTTCCACTGCTCCAGAGTCCAATGGCGTGGAACTTTACTCCACTCCAGCCGAAGCTTGGCATTGCGCATTATGATCTTAGGCTTGTGTGCGGCTGCTTGGCCATCGAAAACCATTTCATTAAGCTCCTGACTAAGAGTTCTTGTGCTGACGTTGCTTCCAGAGAATGTTTTGAACTCGGTAGAGAATGTTGCAACCGAGGACAGATTATTTTTACGCACTTCGGCACTCAGCAGYCCTGTTTTGTGAGCTTGTGTTTGGCCTACCACTTCGCGGCTGAGCTGTTTTTGCTCCTAACATTTCCGCTTCACAATAACAGCACTTACAGTTGACCGGGGCAGCTCTAGCAGGGCAGAAATTTGACGAACTGACTTGTTGGAAAGGTGGCATCCTATGACGGTGTCACATTGAAAGTCACTGAGCTCTACAGTAAGGCCATTCTACTGACAATGTTTGTCTATGGAGATTGCATGGCTATCTGCTAGATTTTATACACCTGTCAACAACGAGTGTGGCTGAAATAGCCAAATCCACTCATTTGAAGTGGTGTCCACATACATTTGGCCACGTAGTGTGTTTCTAAGATGCATACGTTCAGTTCTTTGAACTCACTAGCAGATAAGCGAGAGGCTTGCACTACCGGTGCTGGCAGATAAAATATACAGCCGGAGCGACGATTCAACAGATTGCTCAGAACACCAGGTGTTATAATCGGCGTATGCTTACTTTGTTTTTTGACTTTACGCCAATTAAGATAAGCAGAGTAAAGTGTTTACATGACTATCACCATACTCGGCCTACTACCATAATCAGTTTAATCTAAAATGATTAGTGTGCATGTAAATGTACTCAGTGAAGCCATAATCCAGCATACTCATATTTGAATATTGACCCTTACCATCTCAGCTCCAATCATCAGTAGTCAGTCAATCAGTCACCCAGTCAGTCAGTCAGTCTCGTACTGTAGTCTCGTACTGTAGACTCTGAGCACAACCACTTAGGTTTCACAATAAGAAGCACCTTTCCTCCTGTATCTCAGTCCCTTATTAAGTCAGTCAGTAAGTCAGTGAGTCCGTGTGTGCCCTATGCCAGGCTAGGCCAGAGAGGGAAGCCAATCCGGTGTGGTTTAGTGACTGACAGCTCCAGGTCACTGGTCTGGCTGTGGGATCTGTTGACATGGGAAGCAGCAGTATCACTACTCAGCTCTCAGTCCTGAGTTCTTACCCAGCATGTCTATGGTGTGTATCAGTGATGTGTGTCCAACTAGTGTGTAGATGCAGTATCAGTTTGTCTTTTCTTGAGGCTTAGTTTGCTCAGTCTGGTTAGTGTTGGTCTGCTGCATGACATTGGTAGCATAGATCCTGCTTTACCATCTCTGACTTGTGCCAAATTACTCCCAAAGTAACCAAAACAATTTGAACAGAATCAGCTGCCTGGATTTTATTGAAACAAAAGAGGCATGGTGTTCCACAAAAAATATATTATCTAGAAAAATACCATATCATATAATAATATAATAATAATATATAATCATATATTAACTTGGCCCCTGAATTGAATGCTGAATAATTTGAAAAAAATGTAATGTATCTATTAAACGCCTCAATGGATTCTGTTCCATATTTATTCAGTTAGAATTGAAGGCGCTCATTTGAGTCTGACATCTGAATCAGATCTAAGGTTGGTAAAGCAGTGTCTCCTGATATGTGTGTTTTGGTATGCATGGGAGAGTTCCTAGCTCTACTTTGCTGTGATCCTTACAAAGGCTAGATCTCATACTATCACTTTAACAGATTAGGAAAATGTCACTTTCTTCCTTTCCATTTTCTCCCTGCATGTCACTTTTGCATGTTATCTCAAATATGCTTTTAGTTGCTTGTTCATTTTCACTTGGGACCAAACTGAAAATTCCTCCATGTTGCTTTGTCATAGTTAGTTGTATCTTGTGGTGTTTCGAAGTGTGCTCGGTGTAAAATGGATGGTGATGTGCGATTGGTGAATTATTTCTTTGGTGTTTTATCATTCATTTTTCTCTCGCAGGACCAGAAAAGGTTAAGGTAAGAATGTTTGAACATGCGGTCAAATTGAATAGTGGCTTGTTTTGTGTTTTGGTCTCGTACTGTAGGCTCTGAGCACAACCACTTAGGTTTCACAATAAGAAGCACCTTTCCTCCAACAGCAGAACACACTTGAATTGAATATTAAAGTAAGGATAGGGATAGGTCAATTAGTGTGTGTGTAGTAGTGTGTATATTTTGTGTGTGTGCTGAAGTGTATACGTTTTATACGTTGTATAGTTATAATCCAGAGCAGAGTAGATGGTGCCTATGAAAACTACAGTCATGTATATCCTCTTACTGTAGCCAGGCAAACATGGAAGTTTACCCTTTATATACAGTGTAAGGTTCACTAAAATGCAATAATCTGTCAAAACACCTTCTAATGTATGTGTTTTCTATATGGTGTGAGGGATGAATCATTTGTATGTTAAATGCCTCTCCTCTTCTCTCTGTAGTTTGGAAATGAGGCTCAGCAACTGGAGTGGGCGAAGCGAGAGAGTGAGCGAGCGGAGCGGGAGCGGCTGAAGAGACTCCGGCAGCAGGAGCAAGAGGACTTAGAGCTGGCCATCGCTCTCAGCAAGGCCGAGATGTCCCACGGGTGACCTGGACTGGACACACACAGACACACATACGTAGAGATATGCACACATAGACAAACGCACACATAGACATACTCTTACTAGCGTTACTAGTTCATAAACATACGCAGACACTCACACACACACGCATAACACATTCGTATACAACTCACAAACCGTACCCCACACACTGTGAAGGACCCATAGCTGGCCATTTCCCTCAGGGCCGATGTGCCCAAGACATGACCGCTTCCTCAACCACACAAACACAGACATACGCATGCAGACACACACCACCGCTACAACACACATACACACTCCACCTGATACGCACACTCAGATACACACACCTCGCCACACATTCCCCAGACCGACAAACTCTCAAAGCAAAACAATAGCAAAACAGAACTTTTGGGGTCGTCCTGGACCCTATGTGGAAACGGAACTGGATTTTACTTTACGGTGGGAGGTTGGCGTGGGGGTGGGAGCCAGCAATCACAATCTCTCTTACTGTTTTTAATTGATAAGTGGGGAGGGGAACGGATGATGACCCATGGTTTGTGAAGGAAGTGATGCACTGTTTGAATGCACTATAGAGGCTGGCTTAACATGTAAAGATGAGCAGAATATGTGTCTGTCTGGTGAGGGAGCATGGATCCCCTCACTTGACCGACTAGCGCTCTGACAGATGTGAAGAAGGGAATAGCTAAAGGTTATGGCGGGATGCTTTTATTTTAGTATTGGTTTATTATGTGAATGTGGTGAGCCATGGGAGCAGTGCTGGGTGCTTCCCTGACTGGTTACTGCAAGTGTTGTGTGAGAGAGAGGTCTGCTTGGACCAGAACAAATTGTACAGATATATTTTCTTTCTCGCCGAGTGTGAGATAGTAGATGCATTGTTTTTTACAATATTTCAGTGCTTCAGCGAACATAGGGAGAAGGAATGGATACTTAGTTGTGCCTCTTCTGACAGTTTAAGTAAGTTCAAAAGGCTGTGATTTACATCAAATAACCACAAAAACGACTAGATGAGGGAAATTCTTTAAAGTTTTACTATGTTTTATTATAGAGGGTTTAATTGCAGATTTGTACGATTTTTATTTAATTTAATTACGTAATAAGTGTTATTTTATTATTTTATGTAGTATTTGTTAAAGGACTGAAACAATATTGTTAATTACAATTCTAGTTGTAAGAGCTGCAAATATGGATTAACCTGCAAGCACACCCTGCAGAGAGGTCAAAGAAAGTAAGAAATGGCCTGTGGTTTTCTTCGGCTAACCATCAATGATATGCAAATTCATTAGGTCACGTGAGTTTCACAGCTATAACGTGAATATTCAACGGTTTGCGGTACAGTGTCATAGTTTGTTACAACTTTTATTTTATTTTAGCCGCATTGTCTTTTACTTGATTTTCTTGCTGATGGTACTGCCTAGCACATTAAACCTGTGGTTCTTACTTCACTTTCAAACTTAAAGGGCAATTCCACCGCTTTTCAATCTCATTTTCATTATCAACAGCGCAATACCAGTGTCTACATATGTAAAAACGGCACTACAGCTGAAATAAGTTATGATGAACATCACAGGGGGGTGAAAGTGCACGGTGATGATCTTGATGCTCCTTTCCAATAAATATTGAGGGTCTTATTCTGGTGACATGATGATCGATGCTTGTCTGCCGTTTGACAAATAAAAATATTCTCKCTGTTATCCATAATAATCTCATCATGTAAACTAGCCTACCCACATTGTATCTGCGAGCTGTTGGCTAGAGCTCTCGTGCCAAGACCAGAGTGGGAAAATTAGCAATTTAACGCAACAGTTTTTGTGACAAAACTATCGGAAGAGTTGAAAATGAGATGGAAACACATTCAACTTTTTANATACAGACACATATAGACAAACACACACATAGAGATACAGACACATATAGACAAACACACACATAGAGATACAGACACATATAGACAAACACACAGATAGACATACTCTTACTAGCATTACTCGTATACATACACATGCGTGTACGACTCACACACCATACCCCATCACACTGTGAAGGACCTGGAGCTGGCCATTTCTCTCAGGGCCGATGTGCCCAACACATGACCGCTCCTTAACCACACACACAGACACACACCACCGCCACAACACACATACACACGCCATCTGATACGCACACACAGAAACACACAATCTCTGGATGGACAAACTCTCAAAGCAAAAAAAAATACAAAACAGAACTTTTGTGGTTATCTTGTGACCTGTGGAAACCAGTGGTGTAGTGGTGTAGTGGAGGGGAAACGCAAGTAAATGCAGTTTACCAACCTTTTTTATTTTTTGTGACAGTTAATCCACCTTTTGTGGAAAAATGCATTACTTTTTTCACCACGACCGGTGATCAGAGTTTACCAACCTATATTTTTACCACTGCATCACTGGTGGAAATGGAACTGGATTTGACTTTACGGTGGTAGGTTGGAGTTGGAGTGGGAGATTGAAGCCAACAATCACAATCTCTCTTACTGTTTTTAATTGATAGGTAGGGAGGGGAAAAGATGATGACCCGTGGTTTAAGAATGAACTGATGCACTGTTTAAATGCACTATAGAGGCTGGCTCAACATGAAAGATGTAAAGATGAAGATAATCTTTACAACTGTGTTGTTTTGGTGAATGAGCATGAATCGCAACTAGAGCTCTGACAGATGTGAAAAAGGGAATACCTAAAGGTTATGCTGGAATGCTTATTAAGATTGAGACATTATTTTAGTATTGGTTTATTATGTGAATGTGGCAAGCCAGTGGCAGGGTTCTTCTCTGACTGGCTACTGTAAGTGTTTTGTGAGAGAGAGGTCTGTTTGGACCAGAACAAACTGTACAGATATATATTTTATTTTCTTTGAGTGTGAGATAGTAGATGCATTGTTTTGACAATAATTCAGTGCTTCTTCAGCGAACATAGGAAGAAGGAATGGGTACTTAGCTGTGCCTCCTCTGAAAGTTCAAGTAAGTTCACAAAGCTGTGATGTATATCAAACAACAACCAAAAAGGCCAGATGAGGGAAATTATTTCAAGTTTATTATAGAGTTTTTTTTTATTATAWTTTTTTTTTACTATGTGATGTGTTATTTTATTATTTTAGGTATTATTTGTTAAAAGACAGATAAATGTTGTTTATTATGATTCAAGTTGAAAAGAGCTGCCAAAATTTACAAACCTACAAGCACAAGCTGCAGAGAGGTTAAAGAAAGTTAGAAATGGCCTGTGGTTTTCTTCAGCTAACCATCAATGATATGCAAATTCATTAGGTCACATGAGTTTCACAGCTATAACTGGAATATTCCGCTGTTTACGGTACAGTGTGTCATAGTTTGATGTTACAACTTGGGCTCAACCACTTTTATTTATAGCTGCTTTGTCTTTTACTTGAAACTCCTTGCTGATGGTACTGCCTGCTTAGCACATTACACCTGTGGGTTTTACTTCACTTTCACCTTAATTAAGCTTTGAATTGAACTGAATAGAGATGATGATAATAGCAGCTGAGGTCCTAACCATATGAAAAGGACACTTACATTAATTGCCCCTGTGTTCTATGTGTTCCTGTTGTACTGAACTGTATGTGTCCTACATTGACTTTTATAAGCTTCCATGTAATGTCATTGTTGTCACCTACTATTGTACTAGTCTGAGTGAAAAGACCTATGGGATGTTGTGAAAATGCATTATGAAAGTTACATCCCCCTTTGGGTTGGAAAAGGACATGATTTAAGTTACAATTCAGTGGTATGGGCCGTTAACGCTGCCACAAGGTGGAAATAGAAACCATCTCTCCGTAACATTTATTTGTTAATGTTTACATATCAAACTTCTTTGCTCTAGTGGTTAAAACAGTGTAATTATATTCTATGTGAAGAACCTGTTCTGGTACAGATCTGACCTTTAACTGTGCTGCTGTATATAGCTGACTCACTGGGCAAAAACTGGTTGAATCAATGTTGTTTCCACGTCATTTTAACAAAAAAATGTATGTGATGACATTGAGTCAACCTAGAAAAAAGTCGTCAACGTGAGGGAATTTGGTCTTTTGGGTTAGGGTTAGGGTTAGGGTAACCTAACGAAGCAGTGGTTCGTACTGGTCTTGACGAGAAGGAAAAAAACTGTTGGGGGAGGTTCTCTTCTGCACTGTTCAACCAATCCAGTAAATGTGGAGGAGGAGTTAAGATGGTGCGCCTAAATGTGGAAGTCGCTTCACAGGCTCTTTTTCCATTTCCTCTTAAAACCGGAACATCCGTTTGTTGGGTACTCGGCAGATGCTAGGGTTAGGGTACCCCTAACCCTAACTTTTAACGTAAGTCGAATGACATGTTGAATTTTTGTTGTTGAATTCATGTTAGTTGACAGCTCAACCAAATGTAAATCAAAACTAGACGTTGAACTGATGTCTGTGCACAGTGGGGAGGTAACCTGTGGTCGTCTGCATTTGACCCTTGACCTTTTTGGCCCTACCTGTGGTGTTTTAATCACAGGTCAGACTCTCGAAGCTTGGGATGCCAACACTCCTGCCTTACCCAGCATGCTCTATGTCAGAACCCCTGTAGTGTGCCTTCGGGTTAGGGGAAATCCACAGTGAGGGTGTTTGGTTGGCCGGACACTCAGCCACAGCTCTCTGTTCATTGGTCATTTCATGGCCCTTTTTGTATGCCTTGAAAATACATCCATCCTTTCTTACTCCATTCTTTGAAGTTAGCCTAGCGGTTAAGAGCATTGGGCCAGTAACTGAAAGGTTGCTGGTTCAAATCCCTGAGCCGGCAAGGTGGAAACAAATCTGCCATTCTGCCCTTAAGCAAGACAGTTAACCCCCAACAACAACTGCTCCCCGGGTGCCGATGATGTCAATTAAGGCAGCACCTCTCTGATTCAGAGGGGTTGGGTTAAATGCGGATGACACATTTCGCTTGAATGCAGTCAGTTGTGCAACTGACTAGGTCTTCCCTTGATCTGACACTGTTGGATTGGTGAAAGAAAGGGTTCCATTATGTATCCCAATCACCCATCCAATCATGTCAGATTAGGGAGGCAGGATGGAAGGATGCATTTTGAGGGTATTGAAATAGGGCCCAACACTACCTAGTGTTCTCTACAAACTTACCACTCATGCTGTATTTTGTCTTTGATACCTACATCGTGCAATAGATTTTATTTCGTATTTTTCTCGTTGTTCGTGTGCTGAAAATACCTGTGAATCCCATTGGACTTTTAATGTCTATGCTTTTAATGTGAGTGCCCTCTGCCCCAACTTGGCTGAGTTTGATCATACATTCAGAGATCCATGCAGAGGACTAATACAAGCCTAAACAGATTGTAGAGGACTTATCTTTTGTTTTTCTTACAACTGATCTGACTTCTGAAGCTCGATGCATTCCTTTTTCATTGGTCTGCCTTTAATTGTCTTTCCGCTGTAGATGAAAATAAATAATCAAAGCTGTCTTAAACGGTATATTATGTCTGTTATATTTGTCCCATAAGAAGTGAAAAAATGTGCAACTTAAAACATTTTGAGGATATATGACTATACACTAAGAGTAAAAAAAAAATGCTTGAATTTATTTTAAATGTTAATCCTATGTACATGGTCATTGTTTACTAGAATAAACATTTCATTTAAATAAATAGGTCTCATGTTTTTTTGTGGTGTTTTTTTATTTACGTGATTTTCCTTTTGCACGTGCACTGAGTACAGTTGTGGCCAAATGTTTTGAGAATGACACATATCAATTTTCACAAAGTCTGCAGCCTCCGTTTGTATGATGGCAATTTGCATATASTCCAGAATGTTATGAAGAGTGATCAGATGAATTGCAATTAATTGCAAAGTCCCTCTTTGCCATGCAAATGAATTGAATCCCCCAAAATATTTCCACTGCATTTCAGCCCTGCCACAAAAGGACCAGCTGACATCATGTCAGTGATTCTCTCGTTAACACAGGTGTGAGTGTTGACGAGGACAAGGCTGGAGATCACTCTGTCATGCTGATTGAGTTTGAATAACAGACTGGAAGTTTCAAAAGGAGGGTGGTGCTTGGAATCATTGTTCTTCCTCTGTCAAGCATGGTTACTGTCACACCCTGGCCTTAGTTATCTTTGTTTTCATTGTTATTTTAGTTAGGTCAGGGTGTGACATGGGGAATGTATGTGTTTTGGTTTGTCTAGGGGTTTGTACGTTTAATGGGTCAGAGTCTTGTCTAGGTGTTTGTATGTCTATGGCTGCCTAGATTGGTTCTCAATTAGAGGCAGCTGTGGTTTATTGTCTCTGATTGAGAGCCATATTTAAGGCAGCCATAGGCATTTGGGTTTTGTGGGTAATTGTCTATGTTGTACGTTTGTTGCTTGTCTATGCACTTACGTCGTTAGCTTCACGGTCGTTTGTTGTTTTGTTTAGTTTGTATTCAGTGTTCGTTTCGTGTTTTTCCCTTCTCTGAATAAAAGAGAATGTATTTTGCACACGCTGCGCCTTGGTCCTCTCTCTCTCCGCAGACGATCGTGACAGAATTACCCACCTGAATCGGACCAAGCAGCGTTTAAAGCAGCAACGGGAGCAGCGCATAAAGGATTCATGGACATGGAGGAGATATTGATGGAAAGGGACCTTGGCACAACCGGAGAATATCGCCTCCCTCGTGAAGAGTTGTGAGGCAGCTAAAGCCAGAGGAGGCGATGTATGAGGAGGCAGCACGGAAGCAAGGCTGGAGCCCGCGAGTACAACCCAAACATTTTCTTGGGGGGGGAGCTAAAAGGAGTGTGGCGAAGTCAGGTAGGAACTGCGCCTTCCCTGTACTTACCTGGAGAGCGAGAGTACGGGCAGACACCGTGTTACGCAGTAGAGCGATGGTGTCTCCTGTACGTGTGCATAGCCCGGTGCGGTACATACCAGCTCTTCGTATCGGCCGGGCTAGATTGAGTATGAGCCAGGTGCCATGAAGCCGGCTCAATGCGTCTGGTCTCCAGTGCGTCTCCTCGGGCCGGCTTACATGCCGCCCAGCCTTACGCATGGTGTCCCCGGTTCGCTACATAGCCCGGTGCGGGTTATCCCACCTCCCCCACTGGTCGTGCGACGGGAAGCATACAACCAGGTAAGGGGCAGGCTCAGTGCTCAAGGGAGCCAGTACGCCTGCACGGTCCGGTATTTCCGGCGCACCTCCCGCCCCAACCCAGTACCACAGTGCCTACACCACGCACCAGGCTTCCTGTGCGCTCCAGAGCCCTGTTCCTCCTCCACGCACTAGCCCTATGTGCGTGTCTCCAGCCCATTACCACCAGTGCCTACACCACGCACCACGCCTCCTGTGCGTCTCCAGAGTCCTGTGCGTCCTGTTGCTGCTCCCCGCACTAGCCCTGAGATGCGTGTCCCCAGCCGCGGTACCACCAGTGCCGGCAACCACGCACTAGGCCTAATGTGCGTCTCCAGGGTCCAGTATGCCTTGTCTTCTCCCCGCACTAGCCCTGAAGGCGTGTCCCCAGCCCGGTACCGACCAGTGCCGGCAACCATGCACTAGGCCTAATGTGCATCTCCAGGGTCCAGTATGCCCGTTCCTTCTCCCCGCACTAGCCTGAAGGTGCGTGTCCAGCTGCGGTACCTCGTCAGTTCCGGCCACGCACGCTACCGGCATATCAGTGTGCTCTCACCGGCCAGAGCTGCCGCGTCTGCCAAGCATCGCGTCAGAGCTGGCCGCAGGTGGTCTCGCCAAGCCCGTACAGAGCTGCCCGTCTGCCAAGCACCGTCGAGGCTGCCCGTCTGCCAAGCACCGTCGAGTGCCCCGTCTGCCAAGCACCGTCTGAGCTGCCCGTCTGCCAGCACCGTCTGAGCTGCCCGTTGCTGCCAAGCCCTGTGCTAGCTGCCCGTCTGCCAAGCACGTCTGAGCTGCCCGTCTGCCAAGCACTGTCTGGCTGCCCGTCTGCAAGCCCGCCAGAGCTGCCTGTCTGTCCCGGCCGTCAGAGCTGCCCGTCTGTCCCGAGCCGCTAGAGCCGCGCCAGACAGGACAGCAGAGCCGTCCGCCAGACAAGTCAGCCAGAGCCGTCCGCAGACAGGATCAGCCAGAGCCGTCCGCAGACAATCAGCCAGAGCCGTTCGCCAGACAGGATCAGCCAGAGCCGTCCGCCAGACAGGATCAGCCCGAGCCGTCCGCCAGACAGGATCAGCCCGAGCCGTCCGCCGAACAGATCAGCCAGAGCCGTCCGCCGAGACGGATCAGCGAGCCGTCCGCCAGCCATGAGCAGCCAGAGCCGTCCGCCAGCTATGAGCAGCCAGACCGTCCCCAGCCATGGCAGCAAGAGCCCGTCAGCCAGCCATGAGCAGCCAGAGTCGCCAGCCAGCCATGAGCAGCCAGAGTCGTCAGCACAGACCATGAGCGCCAGAGTCGCCAGCCAGCCATGAGCAGCCAGAGTCGCCAGCCAGCCATGAGCAGCCAGAGTCGCACAGCCAGCCATGAGCAGCCAGAGTCCGCCAGCCAGCCATGAGCAGCCAGAGTCGCCAGCCAGCCATGAGCAGCCAGTAGTCGCCAGCCAGTCCAGGATCTTCCAAAGCCGCCATCCAGCCAGGATCTACTCAGAGCCACCAAAGCGGTGTATTGACAATGGTGGAGTGGGGGCCACGTCCCGCACCCGAGCCGCCGCCGTAATAAGGCCCACCCCGGACCCTCCCCTTCAATGTCAGGTTGTGCGGTCGGAGTCCGCACCTTTGGGGGGGGGGGGGGGGTACTGTCACACCCTGGCCTTAGTTATCTTTGTTTTCATTATTATTTTAGTTAGGTCAGGGTGTGACATGGGGAATGTATGTGTTTTTGGTTTGTCTAGGGGTTTGTAGTTTATATGGGTCAGTGTCTTGTCTAGGTGTTTGTATGTCTATGGCTGCCTAGATTGGTTTCTCAATTAGAGGCAGCTGTGGTTTATTGTCTCTGATTGAGACCATATTTAAGGCAGCCATAGGCATTTGGGTTTTGTGGGTAATTGTCTATGTTGTACGTTTGTTGTTGTCTATGCACTTACGTCGTTAGCTTCACGGTCGTTTGTTTTTGTTTAGTTTGTATTCAGTGTTCGTTTCGTGTTTTTCCCTTCTCTGAATAAAAGAGAATGTATTTTGCACACGCTGCGCCTTGGTCCTCTCTCTCTCCGCAGACGATCGTGACAGTTACCTGCAAGGAACATGTGCCGTCATCATTGCTTTGCACAAAAAGGGCTTCACAGGCAAGGTTATTGCTGCCAGTAAGATTGCACCTAAATCAACCATATATCGGATCATCAAGAACTTCAAGAGAGCGGTTCAATTGTTGTGAAGAAGGCTTCAGGGCGCCCAAGAAAGTCCAGCAAGCGCCAGGACCGTCTCCTTAAGTTGATTCAGCTGCGGGATCGGGGCACCACCTACAGAGCTTGCTCAGGAATAGCAGCAGGCAGGTGTCAGTGCATTGCACGCATAGTGAGGCAAAGACTTTTGGAGGATGGCCTGGTGTCAAGAAGGGCAGCAAAGAAGCCACTTATCTCCAGGAAAAACATCAGGGACAGACTGGTATTCTGCAAAAGGCACAGGGATTGTACTGCTGAGGGCTGGGGTAAAGTAATTTTCTCTGATGAATCCCCTTCCGATTGTTTGGGGCATCCGGAAAAAAGCTTGTCCAGAGAAGACAAGGTGAGCGCTACCATCAGTCCTGTGTCATGCCAACAGTAAAGCATCCTGAGACCATTCATGTGTGGGGTTGCTTCTCAGCCAAGAGAGTGGGCTCACTCACAATTTTGTCTAAGAACATAGCCATGAATAAAGAATGGTACAACAACATCCTTTGAGAGCAACTTCTCCAACCATCCAGGAACAGTTGTGACGAACAATGCCTTTTCCAGCATGATGGACACCTTGCCATAAGGCAAAAGTGATAACTAAGTGGCTCGGGGAACAAAACATCGACTTTTGGACCACCTGCTCGTTGAACATCTCATTCCAAAATCATGGGCATTAATATGAAGTTGGTCCCCCTTTGCTGCTATAACAGACTCTACTCTTCTGGGAAGGCTTTCCACTAGATGTTGGAACATTGCTGTGGGGACTTGCTTCCATTCAGCCACAAGAGCATTAGTGAGGTTGGGCACTGATGTTAGGCAATTAGGCCTGGCAGTTGGCTTTCCAATTCATCCCAAAGGTGTTCATTGGGGTTGAGGTCAGAGCTCTGTGCAGGCCAGTCAAGTTCTTCCAAACCGATCTTGACAAACCATTTTTGTATGGAACTCGCTTTGTGCACGGGGGCATTGTCATGCTGAAACAAGAAAGGGCCTTCCCAAACTGTTGCCACAAAGTTGGAAGCACAGAATCAATTAGAATGCTGTAGCGTTACGATTTTCCTTCATTGGCACTAAAGGGCCTAGCCAGAACCATGAAAAACAGCCACAGACCATTATTCCTCCTCCACCAAACCTCACAGTTGGCACTATGCATTGGGGCAGGTAGCGTTCTCCTGGCATCCGCCAAACCCAGATTTGTCTGTCAGACTGCCAGAAGGTGACGTGTGATTCATCACTCCAGAGAACGCGTTTCCACTATTCCAGATTCCAATGGCGGCGAGCTTCACACTACTCCAGCCAACGCTTGGCATTGCACATGGTGAACTTAGGCTTGTGTACGGCTGATCGGCTATGGAAACCCATTTCATAAAGCTCCCGACGAACAGCTCTTGTGCTGACGTTGCTTCCAGTTTGGAACTCGGTAGTGAGTGTTGCTTCGCGCTTCAGCACTCGGCGGTCCCATTCTGTGAGCTTGTGTGGCCTACCACTTCGCGACTGAGCCGTTGTTGCTCCTATATGTTTCCACTTCACAATAACATCACTTACAGTTAATCAGGGCAACACATTGCGGTGTCACGTTGACAGTCACTGAGCTCTTCAGTAAGGCCATTCTACTGCCAATGTTTGGCTTTACATTGAGATTACATGGCTTGGTGCTTGATTTTAAACATCTGTCAGCAACAACTGGCTGAAATAGCCGAATCTACTCAGGCGTGTCCACATATGTTTGTACATACAGTACCAGTCAAAAGTTTGGACACACCTACTCATTACATTTTTTTTTTTTTTTTTTTACTATTTTCTACATTGTAGAATAATAGTGAAGACATTAAACTATGAAATAACACATGGAATCATGTAGTAACCAAACATATTTCAGATTTTAGACTCTTCAAAGTAGCCACCCTTTGCCTTGATGACAGCTTTGCACACTCTTGGCATTCTCTCAACCAACTTCACCTGGAATGCTTTTCCAACAGTCTTGAAGGAGTTCCCACATATGCTGAGCACTTGTTGGCTGCTTTTCCTTCACTCTGCAGTCCAACTCATCCCAAACCATCTCAATTGGGTTGAGGTCTGGTGATTGTGGAGGCCAGGTTATCTGATGCAGCACTCCATCACTCTCCTTCTTGGTCAAATAGCCCTTACACAGCCTGGAGGTGTGTTTTGGGTCATTGTCCTGTTGAAAAACAGGTGCAAAACAGATGGGATGGCGTATCGCTACAGAATGCTGTGGTAGCCATTTTGGTTAAGTGTGCCTTTAATTCTAAATAAATCACTGACRGTGTCCAGCAAAGCACCCCCACACCATCACACCACCTCCTCCATGCTTCACGGCGGGAACCACACGTGCGGAGATCATMCGATCATCCGAGTCTCACAAAGACACGGCGGTTGGAACCAGAAATCTCAAATTTGGACTCATCATACCAAAGGACAGATTTTCACCGGTCTAATGTTCATTGCTCGTGTTTCTTGGCCCAAGCAAGTCTCTTCTTCTTATTGGTGTCGTTTAGTAGTGGTTTCTTTGCAGCAATTCTACCATGAAGGCCTGATTCACTCAGTCTCTGAACAGTTGATGTTAAGATGTGTCTGTTGCTTGAACTCTGTGAAGCATTTATTTGGGGTGCAATTTCTGAGGCTGGTAACTCCTCTACAGCAGAGGTAACGCATGGGTCTTCCTTTCCTGTGGTGGTCCTCACGAAAGCCAGTTTCATCATAGCGCTTGATGGGTTTTGCGACTGCACTTGAAGAAACATCTTGAAATGTTCCGTATTGACTGACCTTCATGTCTTAAAGTAATGATGGACTTTGCTTATTTGAGCTGTTCTTGCCATAATATGGACTTGGTCTTTTCCCAAATAGGGCTATCTTCTGTATACACCCCTACCTTGTCACAACACAACTGATTGGCTCAAATGCATTACGGAGGAAATAAATTCCACAAATTAACATTTAACAAGGCACACCTGTTAATTGAAATGCATTCCAGGTGACTACCTCCTGCAGCTGGTTGAGAGAATGCTAAGAGTGTGCAAAGCAGTCATCAAGGCAAAGGGTGGATACTTTGAAGAATCTGAAATACAAAATATACTTTTTTATATGAACCAGCCAAAGATTCATAGACTTTATTTACCCCCCAGGTGTGTTGGTTCATACTTCTTGACCTTTTGAATTAAAACTCCCACAAATTAGTAAATACTATAGATCTAAACCTCTAGACAAGATGTTCATTGATGGTCCTCCAAACGCCAGACCTGTCAAAAAGCAACACCAGGCAGTAAAATGGGCTGTGAATTACAGCCGTCTATATTTCAAGGATACAGCTGCACGTGTGAAAATAATTCTGTGCCAACAGACCACTCATTTCTGGACATATTACTTGAAACCCAAGCAAGTCCTGTGTTCGGAATGTTAACTGTCTCCGTATGAAATAACAGGAAATTCCTAGGTAAGTTTGTATTTACCTTATACTAATGGAAGTACGGAAATGAAATGGTGTTTGCCTTTAAGGAGGAAAATGGGACATGGAGACGTATTGAAGATATGCTCGTCTCACAAATTGCCCCTCCAATATTTGTATCCATATTTGTGCATTCTTTTTGGGGTATTTACTAGTGTTGTCTTTTACTTTTTCAAAGAGTGACTGAATTGACATGTTTTCTTAACAAGAACTGGACATGTTATGAGCAGAAAGGTTGCACATGTAGTCATGTTGTCACTAGCAGCATATTTCAGCACGTGTTTTCACCAGGACAATTGTGCTACCCCCTCTTTAAAGAGAATTTCTGGAAATAATGGGATATCCCTTGCCAGCTGTGGAGGATCTCCAGTGTTAGTTTAATGCTTCATGATGTCAGAGAATGCTTACACTCCACATGTGCGCACACACACACACACACCCTTTTAGGGGAGTTGGGGGTCCATAGTTGTCAGGTATCTGTAAGGGGATCTCCCGTATGCCTTCTCCCTGTTGGGTCCGATACATGGAGACCCCAACTCTCTGACAGCTAGCTGGGGGCCATGATGTTTTTCAACCTTAGTTCCAAGAGCTAGAATTTAATTGAACCTTTATTTAACTAGGCAAGTCAGTTAAGAACAATGACGGCCTAGGGACAGTGGGTTAACTGCCTTGTTCAGGGGCAGAACGACAGATTTTTACCTTGTCAGCTCAGGGATTCGATCTAGCAATCTTTTGGTTACTGGCCCAACTCTCTAACCACTAGGCTACCTGCCGCCCCAATGCTAGAAAAGCCTAGGAAAACAGTTAAGAGAACACCCTCTCCTTTAACCAATCTGCCATAGTTAATAAATAATCAGCCCTGGACCTGAGGAGCAGCAGACCCAGTCCCGTTGGCCAAGTCTATTTAATCAGTTGTTGGTGAGTGAAGGAGTGGGGCTTGCTGCTCTGGAGCAGGGCTGCCTGGCCTGGCTGACCCAGGAATGTCRTGGTACAGACCGGGGGAAAGTGTTCATGTTTTCCAATAGGACTGACTGTCAGGGGAGGAATGCTGACTAAAACAGTCCAGATGGACCGTCTCTGGTACTCTGTCACTCCATATAATTCACCATTAGTCTGATGCTTATCTTTGAGAAATATATMTTGTGGTATGCACTGAAGCAGTACTAGGGCTACATACAGCTGGGGAGGGGAGATGGTTTTTGTATCGTAAATATACAACGAAGTTGATGTTGGTATGGATGTTTTTATGTCATTAAGTGTTTTTCCCGAAATGAACCGAGACATGAACATATTTATCAATGAACAAAAATATGCTGTATATATCAAGTGCCTTAGAAATTGAGTTGTGTATTTCCGGCCTCAAGTGCATAGTGGTACTGTGCTCACCATGTGTCTGTTGGGAAAGGACCCCACTCTTTCACTCCACACAGTATCATTCTACATAGGACTGTATTTAGCCAGTACCAATGTTAATCCATGTTGTTCATCCATAGACCAGATGAGTGTCTTCCACTGAGGAGCTTCCAAACAGCTCCAGTAGATGGTGTACTCATCCCATGACATTCCCACTTTACCCACACATGGTAATTGGCTTCTGGCTGCCGTGAAGTCTAGGAGATCAACTCTTTCCTGGTATAATGATGTTATACATTTGACTCAGACAGGATCTTAGTAAGACATGTTGGGGATTTACATTGAATATGGAGGCCAGGCTTGTTGTGTCTCTCAAAGTCTTGGTGAATATCCTGTTGAGCGTTATTACTGGAAACTGAAATTTGGGCATTTATGTGTGTTCTGTTGCCCATTGGGGGCCAACTGTGATAGTGATCTCCACACACACACACACACACACACACACACACACACACACACACACACACACACACACACACAAACACACACACACACACACACACACACTGAACTGCTCCCTTGATTTTCAGCAGTTAATACTCTTTCACCTCTTTCAGAGATTTCATATAAAACTCAAACATACGTATCTAGCTTGTACTGAAGAGCTTTAAAAATCTGTCTTCTCCATGTTCTCTCTACAGACTTACTTCTTTATTGCCTTTTTATGTAACCGTCCTTGTAGAATTGTTAAAAATTATGCTGTTGTTTTTGAAGATACTCTGTGTAAAGTATTTCTGCTTGATAAGGATAGTTTCTCTGACCTGATGAAAGTGCTCACTTCAGACTAAAGTATATCTAATATGAAATAAATTTGAATAGGCCTAGATATATTTGCATATAAAGATGGTAACTTTAAGAGATATCTTGCTTATATCATGTTGACATTAGTTCCCAAACTATGATAATCACCTCCTGTGACCTTTAAGAACAGTCCTTGCCACTAGATTTACAGCTTTTATAGACCCTCTTAATTCACTAATAAAGTAGGTAGAGCAGCATTTGGTTGTCTTGGCTCTGTTAATGGTATTTTTTATCTCTGTCATGGAGTTTCAGGTGTGCCATGGCAAAGTGCCAGCGAATGCTGCGTGTTATGATTATGAATGGTTTCATACTAGGAAATACCGATCATCTTCGGTTGAAACTGGAGCAGAGTAACTTGAGGGTTATCGTTCAGATTCAGAGATTATTATGAATTACTGTGCTGTATATGTGATGAGGTATAAATGTAAACATTTAGTAAAGCCTGTAATTTGAGACTTCTAAAGGGGAAACCAGATAGCAATGAATGCATGTGGAAAACATGCTATCTGTTTTGTTTATAGACAGACAGGCATGGCTGACCCAATGGATAAACCATATGATATTACCTCTGAGCCCTAACTCATGGTTCAATCTTCCCACACTCTCTTCCAGAAGTTATTATTACACAAAGAGCAAAAAGTGAAATGAGAATGTTCCATTTTTCACTTGAGTATATGTGCTATTCATGGAGGCATTCTTATTTCCTCTTTTCTCTAAACTGGCAGGGGCATCCAGAAGATGATGCGGTCCCTAAAAAGTTATAACACTTTAAGAAAAGGGTTCTCTTTTATGCTTCCCCATAGAGCCAATGTAGAGACATTGTTGTGAGCTTTCAGAGTTCACAAAGGTGGACCCTTTCTCCTCTCTCGCTCGCTCTCTCGCTCTCTCGCTCTCTCTCACTCGCTCAGTTTTTACACATACAGTAGCCAAAGTACATAATTAGGCCCATAACACAGRGAATTCTCTCTCTCGTTCTCTCTTTCTCCCACTCTCTGTCTGTTTTTACACATACAGTAGCCAAAGTACATAATTAGGCCCATAACACAGTGAATTCTCTCTCTCTCTCCCTCTCTCTGCCTGTTTTTACACATACAGTAGTCAAATTACATAATTAGGCCCCTAACACAGTGAATAGGAGTTTATTCTGAAGGCAACTACACCTTATTCTGAAGGCAACTAACTTTATTGTGCAGGGATGCTGTCATGTGACCCAGATACACAGGCTGAAGGCCCCTGATTAAGAGATGGATCATGGGTAAAATATTGGTTTTCTGAGCCTCTTCTTTTAACACCTTTCTCCTTCCACAGTGGAGGTGCTTTGTTGTTGGGTAGCATACCAACCTAAAAATGCACTTTTAAGAATATGCAACCATGTTTAAGTGATAGCTGTTTAATACTGCTTTATGCTTTATGAACATTGAAATAACAAGACAATAGGACCTAACCCAGGGGACTACTTGAAGTGAAAGCTTTGATTTTATAGAATACATTCATTGTGAGACTCAAATCCAGGCTACCAGATGTATAACCTTTGTGTCACTCTCTCATCATCCCCACTGAACTTTCCATCCTGTCCCATTGTGTCTTGTCATTTAGGCAGCGACCAGGATTCCTCTCTCTTTCAGTGCGGTGTGCCCCTGTGCCCAGACCCAGAGAGGGGACATCTATATTGAATCTCTATAATTATGTAAATGTAATGTTTGTATTTATAGGCTGCATGAGCCGCAAGACTCTGGCAGTGGCCCCGTGACAGCTGGAAAACACTGCACTCAGAATTCATATTATAAACTGCTCAGGCCTGAACTGGTGCTGTAGAATAGCTGGCTCATGGTTGATGTAAAGATATGGATGTATTGTTGAGGAGTTTATGACTGGTGTGATGTTACAGTATGGTGTGATAATGATACACAGATGTCAGGGCTGCTCCATTTTCCCAAGCCACAAGGATTTTACTCAAGGTCAAGAATGATGTTGTTCAATTAGTTTAATATGTACATTAAAATAAACTATTTACATTATATAAAATATATTTACATGCCAATAATACATTTACTCAGAAAACCATAAAGAACATTAAGTCACAAGACTTTTAGCCCTTTGTCATGTTGAGATGGGTACTCTTATTTCCATAGTTTTAAAGACCCTGACATCAAATGTTATTCAACAGATAAATGCACACACAGAACATTCAATTCAAGCCTCTGAAGACTGAAAGGCAGTTTTAGATCAAAACATTGTCTTAAAGCTTATTTCATGTGCTGTTTACAGTTATAACACATAGATAAACTTTGCTTTTTTGCCAGTAAAGAATATGGCACTCRTAGGATGCATATAATAGAAGGCACTATCTTGAATATCAAAACACATCATATTAAACAATGTTATTGTTAGATTCCAGTTGTGTCAGGGGTGTACTTAGAGCCAACCTGAYATGTTGACTTGAATTCACAAATGCCAACTCCGTGTAATGCACTTTTTAAAGCCTTTTACAAAATATTATTCGATAAAAAATAACAAAGTAGTACCAGCTACATATTTTAAAAATAGTATTTGTATATAGAATTCCTATGAAGATGTTTTATTTTCATATGCTGTTTTCCTATTCCTCAAAAACGTTAAATAAACAAACAAAAATACAAAATACATATTTTGGAGATATCTTTCTTGATGTCGTTCTTGGTTCATTTGGCAAAGTCCTCAATCGTATGTGATTTCTCACATGTGTCGCTTCATGTGCAGCGCGAGGTGGTCGGACCTGGAGAAGGCGCGCTCGCACAGGTGGCACTGGAACGGCCTGTGTCCAGTGTGCTTACGGAAATGGCGCGTCAGCTCGTCGGAGCGGGCGAACTTCCAGCCACAACCCTCCCAACTGCAATGGTATGGTTTCTCTCCTGTTGAACGACAAAGGGGGAAATACCATGGGTATACTGACAGAAAATACAGTCATTTGCAACATATTTCTAGTTTCCAATAAGCATAAAGACATTGAGGAATGTTCCTTACCTGTGTGCGTTCTGTGGTGCGCTTTCAAGTGCGAGCTCTTGGTGTAGGTTTTCGCGCATCCAGCGAAAGTGCAAGTGTGACTCGCTGTGCGCTTCCTTGGCCAGGAACGCCGACCCCTCTTTGGCTTTGAGTCCATCATCTCCAACGGAGAGGACGGTGGAGTGAGCAGCGCTCTCTGATTGGTGTGCTGTATACCCATTCCGTCTTCGTACATCCCGAACTGGTGTGCGCTCTGGTACGAGAGCTGCATCTGTGGGGGCGGGTGAGAGTGAGTGTAGCCCGCTGCGGAGCGGTAGCTCTGGGGGAAAGTCATGGAGTGGCACATCTGGGTCTGACACTCGGAGCTCATTAGGTCGTCTGGGCTGAGAGGTGGTGTCATGTTCCCCGCAGCCTGCGGAGAGTTGGCTAGTCTCGGATGCTCGAAGGACATCATGCACGAAACGTTCCCCTCCTGCTTGATTTTTGGGCAGCTCTGAGGGACCATTTCCATAACTGGTCGGTAACTGTCCATGGATTGCTCGACCTTAATGTTGTCTGGAAAGTCCTGATTTGGGAAAGCAGACGAACTGACTAGAAATCTCCCATGGACGCTGTTGCCAGAGGGCTGGTGGCAGAAGCTGCTGTCAAGCTCATTGCGCAGAAGCTCAGCCATCAGGCTGTTGTACGGCGGAGGTGGAATGTTTATCTCGGGCACCGTGTAGGTAGACTGCATCACGGAGTGATACATGCTGTTCTGCTCTGCTAGCCTGTACTCTCCCTCCGTCCCGGAGGATGGAGTGTTGCTGTCTGTGCCAGTGGAGTTAGAGAGAATAAACTCCAGATCCAGGAACTTATCTAGCTCCTCTTCGTCTTTTATGCCCATGCAGATGTCCATGCCCTCAGCCACGGCACAGCTGGAATGAACCGACCTGTCCATCTCGCCCTTCCACCTCTGCAATAGTACAATATGCCATTAGGGAAAAGTTAATGTAAAAAAAAAAAAAAACTCTACAAAAAAAATGGAACATTAATATTTGCTACATAAAAAAACTGTTAAAGCAATATGTAACCAAATAATAAGTTAGAAGCCTAACTGATACAACATATGGGTTCACTCTACATCTGGACTGAAATGCTATTGCTTTATTCTAACTACACCACATATATACTAGATTCATTTATCAACTACAGGTAAAACAACCCCAAAAATCTCTAAATACATAAACCGGTATACTTACATATTCCCAGCATTTTTCCTTTTGGTTCGCAAATGTAGCGATGGATGGTAAAATGGTCCCGGTTAAGGACATTTCCATGCGTTGTAATGACAAAATAAATTAGTTTTTTTCTTTAATAAAAAACGTTCTTTCTGTCTATGAATATCAGCAAAAGCGATGTAGAGTCCACACGAGAAACTAGTTGTAGTAGTAAATCACTATATCTCCGCACTTGAAATAGTGTTTCAGTGTCATGTGCAAGTTTGATTGGTAGGAGTTCCTATATGCCTTATAAATATTGTAGCTGAAAAGCTGGACCTATTGTACGAGGCGGAGGAAACACGCACCTATATAAAGCCAGTGAGCCAAGCGAGCTTTGCAGTCTCTTTGCTTTCCCTCCTGCGCTCGTGCGAGCTTTAAAGTCTTAAAGCCACATATACACACGCCCCTTCCTGCATAGAAACAAGTTTAACAAGTATAACACGTAATGACGCGCTAGGCAAAGACCGCCCCTTGCAGAACATTATCTAGTAAGCAATTAACACATTATGGAAAATAATATAAAATATTATGCGCCGAATACAATAGGTGAAATGCTTACTTACGAGCCCTTAACCAACAATGTCGAGTTAGAAAAAACGTTTTTTTTAAAATGCTATATAAACTCAAGGGAAAAAAAGTAAAACAATAAAATAAGAATAACGGGGCTATGTACAAGTGGTACCGATACCGAGATAATGTGCAGGGGTACGGGTTAGTCGAGGTAATCAAGGTAATATCTACATGTAGGTAGGTGTAAAGTGACTATGAATAGGTAATAATCAGAGTAGCATACGGTATATGAAATGTAAATGCATGTGTCACGAATAGGGTAAGGTAACCAAAAGATGAACACTAGAGACAAAGTTACCCATTTGGATAGAATATTAAGCACAGCTTTTCTTTCAATATAGGCTAACATTAGGAAATTCATATTAAATATCTTATCGTTCAACCCAATTTAATCTACAAACACAAAAGCCGACACTCATGTTTTATCTCCAAACATATATGAAAGACATGTCCAAGGTGCATATGCATAGATGTTCTCCGAGCAGCATACATAGGACAACACGGGAGATAAGGCCTACAGGATAGGCTATTGGTAATGTTTCGCGTTATCGATAATAGACTAAACATTGTAATATGAATACACTGCATTTTATTCCATAAAGTCACATTTTAAGTATATAAAAATAAACATATATAAAAATATAACCCCATATTCGTTTTTCTCATAGGCCTATATATAATACCTTTAATTTGGCAGATCAGTTGACTTCCCATCACCTGACCAACTCCTCCGTCTTCTCAGGTCATTGCCAATCATTATCAGCCTGTGATAAACCCCCAACGCAACAGGCCTTTCAAAACGGCGCAGCCACCAGGCGCCAGGTAGGCCTTCATCAGAAACTTTTCACCTCTTCAAACGCTCCCGTAAACACGCGCTAATAAAGCATTTAACCTCTATGAAGCCCCATTCAGGTGCAAATAATGAGGCTGAATGAGCGGCTGCTGAGCCTGCTTTGTCCAGCGACGTGTTCACATTGGTATCGGGTTTCTTGCGCCAGTTTCGCAAAACAGTATTCAGCTAAGTGCAGATAATTGTTTTGTTATGTATATTGTAACATCCATATCCATGCAGGTGTACCAGGATGATACCTTTCCTTTCTCACAATTGGGCGGAAGTGTTTTTGGTTCTATGTCAACTGTGTGCATGTGGGGTAACTATTCTCACTTTCTATCTGTTTTTCTGTTTACAGTGAATAGTTGGAGAAGGTCAGTAAATGAATACCGTATCATCATTCTTACATAATCCACATCCCTCTAAACCTAAACCATAAACGCCATGTAATGAGTAATCTGAGTTTCCCTAATAAACCAACCAAATATGGTCCTTCCGATGCCATAAGTCTACAACAAGTAACCACTGCCATTTMAAGTTTTATTTGCCTGTTTATCTTGTAGGACTCAATTAAAATGCCAAAGCGCTCCTGCTAATTTTGGTTCCTTTGTGCCAGTACAATTTGGCTTAACTGATTGGCAATTCAGAGTTTGGCTTTGGCAAATTACTTTATTCTTATTTATTCAAGAGTTCCCAGAAAACCAGTTACCAAAACATGGTAACTGCTTCTGTTCCTCAGTTTAAACACCCCTAGTCAACCATGCATGAAAACCCTTATAAAGTCTGTCAACAAATGAGAGATATAAAAAAACATATAGAAATGATCTGATTGTGGCACGAAGGAGCAGCGGTTACACTTCTATTATATAAATTATATTGTGAACAACAACCATACAAATAAAGAAACATGGGTGTGGCTTTAGTCTGTACTTTACAGTGTGTTCTTTCCTCAGGCCATAGGCCATATTATTTGACCTGAGGAGAGAACATGTTGTATGGTACAGATTATTATTGCATTTGGCTAGGATGATGTGGTTTGCATACGCTGCAGGTWCATGTGTGACATTCCAACATCATTAGTAAGAATGTCATACCTACTGTATCACTCTATTAGATGTCACAACAATGTTTTAGAATAGACTGGAGTAAACAAAAACCTGCACATTTAGACACATCTACCTCTCTCTACACTTCCAGTCCCCACCGCATTAGTGGGAGTGCAATGATGAACAGTCTTCACATTTTGCTGCCTTAAAATTACATCTCAAAGGGGGATACATTTCATTTTATTCCTATCAATCTACACAACATACTGCACATTTTCAAGGTGAAAGAAACATAAACTGTCCAAATTTAATAAAAAAAGTATTGATTGCATATGTCGTCACACTTGGTGGAACACACTTGGTGGTCACACATATGTCGTCACACTTAATAATACTTGGTGGAAGCACCTTTGGTAGTCATCACAGCTGTGAATCATTTTGAATAACTTTTAGAGGAACATTTATCCAATGGTTTTGTCAAAATTTCTCAAGCTCAATAAATTTGGTTGGGAGTCATTCATGGGCAAGCAATATTCAAACCTT
This sequence comes from Salvelinus sp. IW2-2015, assembly GCF_002910315.2. NCBI lineage: Eukaryota > Metazoa > Chordata > Actinopteri > Salmoniformes > Salmonidae > Salvelinus > Salvelinus sp. IW2-2015. The sequence continues at coordinate 11,680,097 of NC_036866.1, forward strand.
GTCTCTGATTTTCAAGCAAATTTAARTCAGTATTGAGACTGCACCACTCATGAACACTCAGCATCTCTTGGAAAGCCATTGTAGTGTGTCTTTGGCATAACATTTTTTGTAATTGTCCCGCTGAAAAATACAACTTTATCCCAGGGTTACAGTGTCTTTTAAGAAAGTATTCATACCCCTTCGACTTATTCCACATTTGTTTTGTTACAGCCTGAATTTAAAAATCATTACATTTATTTTTGTCTCACCCATCTACACACAATACCCCATAAGGACAAAGTGAAAACATGTTTTTAGACATTTTTGCAAATGTACTGAAAATGGAATACAGAAATATCTCATTTACATTAGTATTCATACCAATTTGTTATGACACTCCAAATTGAGCCCAGGTGCATCCAAATTACTTTGATCATCCTTGAGAGATCACTACAAATTGATTAGAGTCCACCTGTGGCCAATTCAATTGTTTGAACATGATTTAAACTCATCAAAAAAAGAAATGTCCCTTTTTCAGGACCCTGTCTTTCAAAGATAATTTGTAAAAATCCAAATAACTTCACAGATCTTCATTGTAAAGGGTTAAAACACTGTTTCCCATGCTTGTTCAATGAACCATGAACAATTAATGAACATGCACCTGTGTGGAACGGTCGTTAAGACACTAACAGCTTACAGACGGTAGGCAATTAAGGTCACAGTTGTGATAACTTAGAACACTAAAGAGGCCTTTCTACTGACTCTGAAAAACACTAAAAGAAAGATGACCAGGGTCCCTGCTCATCTGCGTGAATGTGCCTTAGGCATGCTGCTAGGAGGCATGAGGACTGAAGATATGGCCAGGGAAATAAATTGCAATGTCCGTACTGTGAGACGCCTAAGACAGCGCTACAGGGAGACAGGACGGACAGCTGATCGTCCTCGCAGTGCCAGACAACGTGTAACAACACCTGCACAGGATCGGTACATCCGAACATCACACCTGCGGGACAGGTACAGGATGGCAACAACAACTGCCCGAGTTACACCAGGAACGCACAATCCCTCCATCAGTGCTCAGACTGTCTGCAACAGGCTGGAGAGGCTGGACTGAGGACTTGTAGGCCTGTTGTAAGGCAGGTCCTCACCAGACATCACCGGCAACAACGTCGCCTATGGGCACAAACCCACTGTCGCTGGACCAGACAGGACAGGCAAAAAGTGCTCTTCACTGACGAGTCGCGGTTTTCTGTCTCACCACGGGTGATGGTTGGATTTGCGTTTATCGTCAAAGGAATGAGCGTTACACCGAGGCCTGTACTCTGGAGAAGGATGAATATGGAGGTGGAGGGTCAGTCATGGTCTGGGACGGTGTGTCACAGCATCATCGGACTGAGCTTGTTGTCATTGCAGGCAATCTCAACGCTGTGCGTTACAGGGAAGACAYCCTCCTCCCTCATGTGGTACCCTTCCTGCAGGCTCATCCTTACATGACCCTCCAGCAGCCATACTGCTCGTTCTGTGCATGATTTCCTGCAAGACAGGAATGTCAGTGTTCTGCCATGGCCAGCGAAGAGCCCTGATCTCAATCCCATTGAGCACGTCTGGGACCTGTTGGATCAGAGGGTGAGGGCTAGGGCCATTCCCCCCAGAAATGTCCGGGAACTTGCAGGTGCCTTGGTGGAAGAGTGGGGTAACATCTCACAGCAAGAACTGGTAAATCTGGTGCAGTCCATGAGGAGGAGTTGCACTGCAGTACTAATTGCAGCTGGTGGCCACACCAAATACTGACTGTTACTTTTGATTTTGACCCCCCCTCAATTTCTGTTAGTCACATGCCTGTGGAACTTGTTCAGTTTATGTCTCAGTTGTTGAATCTCGTTATGTTCATACAAATATTTACACATGTTAAGTTTTCTGAAAATAAACGCAGTTGACAGTGAGAGGATGTTTTTTGTTGTTGCTGAGTTTAGAAAGAAACACACCTGTCTATATAAGGTCCCMCAGTTGACAGTGCATGTCAGAACAGAAACTATACCATGAAGTCCAAGGAACTGTCCATAGATCTCCAAGAAGGGTAGGGTATAAAACAATTTCTAGAGTATTGAAAGTTTCCAAGAGCGCAGTGGTCTCCATCATTGGGGAAAAGGAAAAAAATATAGAACTACCCAGACCCTGCCAGAAGAACAACAGTCTCCACACACTGCACAGCTCATCACCCTTCTAACACCATCCCTACCGTGAAGCATGGTGGTGGCAGCATCATGCTATGGAGATGCTTTTCAGCGGCAGGGACTAGGAGACTGATAAGGATAGAGTGAACAATGAACGGAGCCAAATATAGGTCAATCCTTAATGAGAACCTGCTTCAAGAGTGCAAACGACCTTAGACTGGGGTGAAAATTTACGTTCCAACAAAACAATGACCCCAAGCATACTGCTAAAGCAACGCTGGAATGGCTTCAGAAAAATTATGTGAAATCCCTATAGTGGCCAAACCAAAGCCCAGACTTGAATTCCATTGAAAATCTCTGGAAAGGCTTGAATATTGCTGTTCACTGACACTCCCCATCTAATTTAATAATTAAAGAAAATCGTCAAGAAAGAATGGGAGAATATTCTCCAAATCTTGACGTGCAAAGCTGATACAGACATACCCAAGACGACTGAAAGCTGTTACCGCCGGCAAAGGTGCTCCTACAATGTATTGATTCAGGGGTGTAAATACTTATGTAAATAAGATATTTCTGTATTTCATTTAAAATAAATTAGCAAACATTTCTGGAAATATGTTTTCACTTTGTCATTATGGGGTATGGTGTGTAGATGGGTAAAACATTTTATACTGAATCCATTTTAAATTCAGGCTGTAACACTACAAAATGTGGAATAAGTCAAGGGGTATGAATACTTTCTGAAGGCACTGTAGGTTTTCAGAAGAGAGAGGCGGGTTTTCCTTTTGATCATACATCCTTACTTTATTTTCAAGTATTGCGATGGCAGCATCATGTTATGGTTACGTTTGTCACCGGCAGGGACTGGGGAGTGTGCTTTACAACGTGTTCTTCCCTCAGGCCAACCTCAATTCGGTGAGTCTTTAATCTGTACTTCACAATGTGTTCTTCCCTCAGGCCAACATAAATTTGGTGTATTAATTATAGGCTGGGATGATGTGGTTTGCATATGCTGTACGTACATGTGTGACATTCCAACGTCATTAGTAAGGATGTCTCTATTAAATCAGGTTTCGCAACAATGTTCTATAATGCGGGGTGACTTTTGTTTGGCGGCCAGACATTGTTTCCAGCGTATAAGACGGTTGGTGAAAACTGCATGTCTACCAGGACATAAGTTGATATATCCTTCAACTCGTGATTGGTAGAGTGGTTAGATTGATGTGCAACATTAGTGATGAGCAGTTGTATCAGTGACTCACAAGTCAAAGCATCTGTATGACCCCTAGAATATTACGGTCACTAGGCTACTCGAAATGTTTAACGTTTTTTATATCTATCCATGAAAGTTACTATAGGAGAGCACATAGGGTAGGTGTCAATCTTCTTRTTGATAGCTAACAGGTATCGGTAACAGCTGTTACCACATGTGTATCCAATTTCACTTGTTTCCTTAGAATGATGTCCAGTCAGACCTTTTTTTATCTCTGAAAACCTATTTAGGTTATAAGGAATTTCAGTATTGCAGAGCACAGAGCCAATCTCGACATACAGTCCAAGATTCAGAAGCACTTACATAGTAGTATCAGACAGCAGGCATTAACTATTCACTGGCCCTGAGTGTCAACTTCTGATAGATGACCTGATAAGGTAAAACCCTAAACTGTTGGTGATTAGGAGGAATCTGACTCACTGCTCGGTGCTTAAGCGTGATTAGTGCTACATTAATGCAGGCACATAACTTTCAGAGGGAAGGCTACTTGAGTGGTGTCTTAATGTAAATTATTCAAGTGCCATCCTAAAGTTATGTATCTCCAGTCATTCATGCTACATTTTGGTTTCTAGCTTATTATCTGCTTCCGCTGTGGCACAACAGGACAGAACATGACATACTCTGCTAAGCATTGTAAAAGAAAATAAAAGTACATTCCCATGTACAGTTAACTTCCCAGACACTATCTTTTGTATTATTAATGGTTAGCATGTTGAACACCGTTTCCCAGTTGGTCACCATATGAATGTGAGGTTGCAGCATGTGCTTTACAGCTCTGGCATAGAGGCAGTTTCCTGGCACGTCATATGAGAATCAATATATCTTCTTGAAGAGAGTCCCATCTCTGTCCTCCGTGTTGTGTTTCCAAACGATGTGGTTCATTAAAGTGAAAGAGTGTATTTGCTATTTGAACCACCTGCGTCTGTCCTCATAGCCCTCACTGATAATCGTGTCCATACGTTTAGGCACTTTGTGTCCCAAGGCAGCAGCACCACATCACTTGATGGCCAATGGTTTTGACTGAGTGTGTTTTTGTGTGTTTTTGAGTGATGTCACTTTGTCAGCGTTGATTTCCATGTGTAAAGGGTTGGAGCCTCCAAAGGCTAGATGGTTTACACATGTGGTAATCAGTGTCCATGTCATAGTTTTGACATGGATTTACAACTCTGGACTTGTAGCCCTCAGGTCTACTATCTAAGCTGCCATGCATCTTCTTCAGCTTAAAAAAAGAAGAAGGCTCAGGTTATGTACAAAGTGAATGAGATCAATGTCAAGGCATTTCTATAAAAGGCTGAATCATGTTATCTGTGTCCTGGTTTGGATAAATGCCTGGTTTGGATAAAGTGGTGCCTCCGCAGTGCATATTTTATGTCTTTGTTAAACTTCTTGGAAACACCTGCTCTCCTTCTCCTCCTACCTCCGCACGGCAGGAAGGCTATCTCGTTTTCTGTGTGTGCGCTTTGGGGAGAGGGAGATGGAGAGCGCTGGACTGAGAGAGAGCGAAAGAGAGCCACCGCCGGAGCCTGAGAGAGCGATCAAGAGTTCTGAGAGTGAGTGGGTTTCCTGCTCGCCTCTTATATAGGAGGGTTATTTTTAAACACACACCCCTTACTTATTACAGCGTTTCCTCTCCGGGCCGCTCAGGAAGCCCGCTTGGCTCCATATCCTGCTCACACGCGGGCAGATTCAAAGGGAATCAGGGAATGATAGCGTTGAGACAGCCAGGCTCCGAGAGGAGGAAAAAAATGAGAAAAAAAGTGGGATGGATTTTTTCCCAAAAGGCTGGCCTGGCACATGTACAGAGTCTGACAGAGCGGGTCTCAGCGGCACTTCCAGGCCTTAAAGTGCACCTCTCACAGAGTATCTCTGTCTGAAACAGTGGCACAGATAATTGTGAGACTGGTGGTTGCGCCTGTTTACATTTTGTGTCCCTGGGGGAATCCTTCATGCGCCGGGGCTGAGAGCGAGAGAGAGAGAGAGCGAGAGAGAACGAGAGAGAGAGAGAGATATTCCTCTACTGTTGCTGAGGCAGGCGGGAGACTCTGTGTCAAAAAACATAATAACAAATGGGAGGGAGAGTAGTGTGTTACACTGGATGGGTTCATTACCGTTATACAGTGCTGTATTCATGGTTTTAAGGAATGTATAGGGGCCCATTCTGAGAACAGGTTAGAAATGAATCAACCAGTGTATTTTCTATTCTGTTATTACCACCCCAGGTAACCATTTTTTATTAGCTGTGTTGAGTGAATGGTTTCATATGTGAAATTGGTAAAAAAAMAACATATGATCTGTTCTAAAAGTCCCTCATTTGTCATCTTTTATAGTGTTTAACTCTGGGATGTTTTTAAGGATTCACATGTCTGTTAACAATTTGAGGTTATTAAGTATGTAAAGGGGATATTTTTTATTTTTTTATTGGATTAAGTCACTCAATGTAGTGTGTAGGTGTGAGACCATTTATACAAGGCCCAGATAATTGGACAGTGTACTGGAGGAGGGTTTGCAAACTCAACAGGAGGGTTAGCCATTTAACAGCACCTCGATCTGAATTCTGAAATGTGTATCTGGTTTGAACTTGAGTGAAACACTGGGGCATTTTCATAAACACTACAGTGTAGGTCTGTTTTTGCTGCACACTAAGGAGACCTCCTTCCCTTTCAAAACAGGACGTGCCAGAACAACACGGAAGGCCTTATTCCATGATTGGCATGTTTTAGAGAGTGCGTGTGGGTGCATGTGGATCTAATTGGTTTGGTTATTCACTGGGGAGAATAAGGCAATTTTATTAGCTGTTAAAACTCCAAATCATACAGGTCTTCCACGGACACATACCGTAATCCTGGCTGTTGGAAATGTTTTCATTCTCGCAAGGTGAAAAGGGGCCTTCTATTGAAATAATGAAAACAGACAGGCTTACTTTTTTCTGTTTTCCTTCTGTTTTCTCTCAGAGTTGCGTGTCAACAATGTACACATCTGTATGAACTCTTTCGGGCCCTGTTTGAGAACTACTCCTATAGTGGTCACGCAATGCTATGGTGTTATCCCACATATATGAAAGAGGGGATCCTCATACGTCCAATGACCAGAGACGTTTCCCGTGATGGTGAGGTCAAAGCTAGAGAGAGAGTGGACTGAGATCCAGACAAAAGGCAATAACTTCATCACTTTGTTTGGGACAGCAGTTATAGCAATACTGTGGAGCGGACATGAGTCTTTATTATACAAACAGGAACAAGGAATCTGAAAGCAAAAGGGTTTCAACAATTAGAATAGGGAATCATAAGCTTGGGTTGAGATTTTTTAGAGTTGAACTTGGCAGCGTTAGTATAATTTCAATGCTCTAGATTCCCGTCCGTTCTGTCTCGAAACCACAGGATTGCTGGAGCATCTGCCAAAAACAGTCATTCTTTTTTATTTAGGAGTGGGAATTACAGAGCGACTCGTTACATTGCAGAGTTGAGTTTCTAAAGCAGAGGCAGGCCAGAGAGTTTTTATACACAACTAAGACCACAAACTCTCACACACTTGAACATGTCGCCTTAAACTGTGCCAGCTGTATAAATATTATAGCCTTGACTCAAACACAGGTTCTTTTTGATTCCCACTTTGAACTCACCATCGTGCGATTCTTGCTTGTTAAGCACTATGGCGTTTATGCACCTAAAAAACTGATGTTACCAAACCACGTATTAAGGAGACATTCCTTGGCCCAGAGGAAGAGAAATTTTGCAACACCCCTTGATCCTTTTAGTGGGATACTCCTCCAAATGCTATCTGAGAGATCCTTTGATATTATTATATTTTCTTACTTGGTCATCTATATCATTTTCAAAGTATTCAAACTCAAGAGCAGCAAGTCATCATGCGGTTTAATGTAGGTTAAACATTTTATAAATTAGCTTTTAAGTCTTCGAAAGCCAAGTTAACAAACAGATCACCGACCATTTCRAATCCCACCTTACCTTGTCCGCTATGTAATCTGGTTTCCGAGCTGGTCATGGGTGCACCTCAGCCACACTCAAGGTCCTAAACGATATCATAACTGCCATCGATAAAAGACAATACTGTGCAGCCGTCTTCATCGACCTGGCCAAGGCTTTCGACTCTGTCAATCACTGCATTCTTATCGGCAGACTCAATAGCCTTGGTTTCTCAAATGACTGCCTCGTCTGGTTCACCAACTACTCCTCAGATAGAGTTCAGTGTGTCAAATCGGAGGGCCTGTTGTCCGGACCTCTGGCAGTCTCTATGGGGGTGCCACAGGGTTCAATTCTCGAGTCAACTCTTTTCTCTGTATACATCAATGATGTCGCTCTTGCTGCTGGTGATTCTCTGATCCACCTCTACGCAGACGACACCATTCTGTATACWTCTGGCCCTTCTTTGGACACTGTGYTAACAAACCTCCAGACGAGCTTCAATGCCATACAACWCTCCTTCCGTGGCCTCCAACTGCTCTTAAATGCAAGTAAAACTAAATGCATGCTCTTCAACCGATCGCTGCCCGCACCCGCCCGCCCGACTAGCATCACTACTCTGGACGGTTCTAACTTAGAATATGTGGACAACTACAAATACCTAGGTGTCTGGTTAGACTGTAAACTCTCCTTCCAGACTCACATTAAGCATCTCCAATCCAAAATTAAATCTAGAATCAACTTCCTATTTTGCAAAAAAGCATCCTTCACTCATGCTGCCAAACATACCCTCGTAAAACTGACTATCCTACCGATCCTAGACTTCGGCGATGTAATTTACAAAATAGCCTCCAGTACTCTCCTCAGCAAATTGGATGTAGTCTATCACAGTGCCATCCGTTTTGTCACCAAAACCCCATATACTACCCACCACTGTGACCTGAATGCTCTCGTTGGCTGGCCCTCTCTTCATATTCATCGCCAAACCCACTGGCTCCAGGTCATCTATAAGTCTTTGCTAGGTAAAGCCCCACCTTATCTCAGCTCACTGGTCAGCATAGCAGCATCCACCCGTAGCACGCGCTCCAACAGTTATATTTCACTGGTCATCCCCAAAGCCAACTCCTCGATTGGCAGCCTTTCCTTCCAGTTCTCTGCTGCCAATGACTGGAACGAATTGAAAAAATCACTGAAGCCTTATATCCCCCTCACTAACTTTAAGCATCAGCTGTCCGAGCAGCTTACTGATCATTGCACTTGTACACAGCCCATCTGTAATTATCCCACATCCCACCAACTACCTCATCCCCATATTGTTATTTCTTTTTTTGCTCCTTTGCACCCCAGAATCTCTACTTGCACAATGATATTCTGCACATCTATCACTCCAGTGTTTAACTTCTCTAGGGTAGGGGGCAGCATTCGGAATTTTGGATGAAATGCATGCCCAAATTAAACTGCCTGCTTCTCGGGCCCAGAAGATATGATATGCATATAACTGGTAGATTTGGATAGAAAACACTCTAAAGTTTCCAAAACTGTTAAAATAGTATCCCTATAACAGAACTGATTTGGCAGGCAAAAACCTGAGAAAAATCCATTCAGGAAGTAGTTTTTTTTTTGTTGTTGTAGTTTTCTATTCAATGCCATTACAGTATCCATTGACTTAGGACTCAAATTGCAGTCTCTATGCCTTCCACTAGATGTCAACAGTCTTTAGAAATAGTTTCAGGCTTGTATTCTGAAAAACGAGGAAGTAAGAGCAGTCTGAATGAGTGGACCCTAAAGTGTCACAGAGATTTTTCATGCGCGAGACGGAGAGAGTGCGTTTCTTGTTTACCTTTTAAATTGACRACGTTATTGTCCGGTTGAAATATTATCGATTATTTATGCTAAAAACAACCTGAGGATTGAATATAAACATCGTTTGACATGTTTCTATGAACTTTACGGATACAATTTAGATTTTTTTGTCTTCATATTTTGACTGCCTTTGAGCTTGTGGATTACTGAAGAAAACGCGCGAACAAAACTGAGGTTTTTGGATATAAAGAGACTTTATCGAACAAAAGGAACATTTATTGAGTAAATGAATGTCTGCTGAGTGCAACCATATAAAGATCATCAAAGGTAAGGAATTAATTGTATCTCTTTTTCTAAATTGTGTAACTGTTCTACCTGGCTGGTTACTGTTTGTAATGATTTGTCTAGTGGGCTATGTTCTCAAATAATCGTAAGGTATGCTTTCACCGTAAAGCATTTTTTAAATCTGACACCGTGGTTGGATTCACAAGAAGTTCATCTTTAAACCTATGTAAAATATGTTTTGTTTTCTGAATTTTTATATTGAGTATTTCTGTATTTGAATTTKGCGCCCAGCAGTTTCACTGGCTGTTGAAGAGKTGGGACGCTAACGTCTCACGTACCCAAGAGAGGTTAATTGCTAAATTGTAATTATTTTGCAACTATGGCCTATTTATTGGCTTACCTCCCTAATCTTACCACATTTGCACACACTGTATATATATAATTTTTTATTGTGTTATTGACTGTACGTTTGTTAATCCCATGTGTAACTCTGTGTTGTTTGTGTTGCAGTGTTTTGCTTTATCTTGGCCAGGTCGCAGTTGTAAATGAGAACTTGTTCTCAACTGGCCTACCTGGTTAAATAAAGGTGACATTTTATTTTATTTTAAATGTCAGTAGTAGTCCCAGCAAACCGGGAACATTCCCAGAACATTAGCTAAGATTTCCATTTCTAGTTAGAGTTTTATCTAACATTAGGATGACAATCTTGTTTTCTCTCCCCCAAAATTATTTAAGAGCCTCCCGAGTGGCGCAGCGGTCTAAGGCACTGCATCACAGTGCTTGAGGCATCACTAGAGACCTGTGTTTGATCCCATGCTGTGTTACAGCCGGCCGCCACCGGGAGACCCATGAGGCGACACACAATTGGCCCTGTGCCGGCCAGGATTTCCTTGTCTCATCGCGCTCTAGCGACTCCTTGTGATGGGCCGGGCGCCTGCAATCTGACTTCGGTCGCCAGCTGGACGATGTTTCCTCCAACACATTGGTGCGGCTGGCTTCCGGGTTAAGCGAGCAGTGTGTCAAGAAGCAGTGCGGCATGGCAGGGTTGTGTTTCGGAGGACGCATGTCTCTACCTTCGCCTTTCCCAAGTCCGTAGGGGAGTTGCAGTGATGGGACAAGACTGTAACTACCAATTGGTTATCACAAAATTTAGGAGGAAAAGGGGTAAAAGTACAAAAAATATATAAATAAATGTGTTTTAAATGAAATATCCTTGGAATGTTGTACACAACATCTGTAACAACCACCACAGATAGGTTTCCAGGTAATGTAATAACACAATGTGCCAGTAATGTTTTCCCAGCTAACCAAAATTGGTTCTGTGAAAGTTCACAGAGCATTCGTTAGATTCCAGCAAATGTTTACATAACACAAAAACTGTCCAGTCATGCTGATGAATAGACAATGTTTGTATACAACATTTGCCTGAAATTGCAAAAACGTTCCCAAAACACATTTCGTCTGTTCTTTAAAGGTTCCCAGAATGTTTCATTAGGTTGTGGGAACAGTCTGGTGGGAACATTGTTGGGACATCACAAAATATATTGTCGTGGAAATTACCACCAGGGACACCTGAAGTATCTTAAATGAATCATTCTTTATTATCAGCAAGCTGGAGAGGTGCACCATAGTACACGTCGGTTGGGAGCTCCGCCGGGGCAGTCCCATTAGTTCTCTTATATACTGCGTACACAGGCAAGTTATATTTGCATGATTTACATTTTTAGTTATTCATCATTAACCTCTAATTCCTCCCAAACCCGGATCCGGGAGCACCCCCATCAGTAAAAAAGCTGACTAGCATAGCCTAGCATAGCGTCACAAGTAAATACTAGCATCTAAATATCATTAAATCACAAGTCCAAGACACCAGATGAAAGATACACATCTTGTGAATCCAGCCATAATTTCTGATTTTTTAAATGTTTTACAGGGAAGACACAATATGTAAATCTATTAGCTAACCACGTTAGCAAAAGACACCACTTTTTTTACTCCACCAGTTTTTTACTCCATCAGTAGCTATCACAAATTCGACCAAATAAAGATATAAATAGCCACTAACAAAGAAACAACTTCATAAGATGACAGTCTGATAACATATTTATTGTATAGCATATGTTTTTTTAGAAAAATGTGCATATTTCAGGTATAAATCACAGTTCTACATTGCAGCTGCAATCTGAAATAGTGCCGAAGCAGCCAGAATAATTACAGAGACCAACGTCAAATACCTAATTACTCATCATAAATCATTTCTGAAAAATACACAGCGTACAGCAAATGAAAGCCCAACATCTTGTGAATCCAGCCAATATGTCAGATTTTTTAAGTGTTTTACAGCGAAAACACAATATAGCATTATATGAGCTTACCACAATAGCCAGAAACACAACCGCATTTACCAGCAGCAAATGTTAGCGATCGTAACAATCCAGCAAAAGATATATAATTGGACTAACCTTGATAAACTTCATCAGATGACAGTCCTGTAACATCATATTACACAATGCATATAGGTTTTGTTCGAAAATGTGCATATTTAGCAGCACAAATCGTGGTTATACAATGTGATCAGTAGCAGCATTTCATGCATTCTGGCCGGCGCCATCTTGGAGAGGCACCTAATCTAATCGATAAATAATCGTAAACTTGACTAAAAAATACAGGTTGGACAGCAAATGAAAGATGCATTAGTTATTAATGCAACCGCTGTGTTAGATTTTTAAAATTAACGTTACTAGACATACAGTGTGCGTTACAGCCAGACCAGTGCCGCAATAATGGCGGACAAATCCTTTTTCATTTTTCCACATAAATACGGAATAACATCATAAATAGCTCTTACTTTTGGACGAGCTTCCATCAGAATCTTGGGCAAGTTGTCCTTTGTCCAAAATAATCGTTGCTCGGTTGTAAAACGTCCTCTTCAACTTTGGAACTAGCAGCTAACAATAGCTATGTGGCGCAGACATGCCCAAATGTTCAAAACGCAATACTAAGGAAATTCCGAAAATGGCAATGTACTCGCATAAACTAATATAACTCGGTTTAAAATAACTTCGTTATGATGTTTCTAACACCTATATCGAATTAAATTACAGACGGATATATCTAAGGCCGATAACTGAGCGTTTCAAAATGCCATCCTGAGGTCTTGCTTTGCATCATGACGAACGTCAAAAAGAGAGCTCCCGCCGTTCCTTGGGGCTTTATAAGGTYTGAGATCTGCGTAGAAACTCCATTCCAATTCTCATTGGTTACTGACATCCAGGGGAAGGCGGGTGCAGTTCATGTCGACCCATAGGATACATACAGAGCTTTAAACTGATCTGAGAACAGAGCCTCGTTTTCAGACCTTCGCAGTTCCTGTCATGAATTTCGCTGCAGAAAGAGTTCTGTTTCACCCACAGACATAATTCAAACGGTTTTAGAAACTAGAGATTGTTTTCTATCCAATAGTAATAATAATATGCATATTGTACGAGCAAGAATTGAGTACGAGGCAGTTTAATTTGGGAACGATAAATGTCGAAGTTGAAACAGCACCCCCTRTAGTGACAAGAGGTTTTAATTCATCATTAACGTTTGGTTCATGCATGTGACCAACCAATACCTTACGAGGCTTCCTCTCTCCAAGTTGAGACCTTGAAACTGAGATACACCTTTCGGTTCTCAAAGCAATTTCTTGGGTGTACTGCCAAATTGCTTATACTGATAGTGAGGATTCCTCCCAGGCACGATCAATCAGTCACTTGCATGAACCCAGTCAAATTGGTTATTAGAAAAGCACAAACATAACATTTTCCTTCACATTCCCTCCTCTTATCACCATGTGAGCATTATCATTAAATATTAAGGTAAGCATTAGATTAAAGCTTCTATCAAAAGGACTTCTATTAAAGTAAGTGAAATCAATACATAAAACCAGACACTTCATCCTTTCAAACCATTCACTCTGTGTTGTACAATCTAAAATAGACACAAGGGATCTGTAGACTCAGATTGTTTCCATAGCTCATACAGTTACACATATGCTTAATTTCACAATTTAATTGATGGATTCTGGCAATGACATTTCAGCTGGCGCTTTTGTTGCGTATGGCATGTTAATGACAGATCGGTATCTCAATGCATTTTATTCTAAATTACTATACATTTCTCAGTGTGCAGACCTCCACAATCAACCTGATACCCCAAACAAACCATTTTGGACAAGCCTAAATCAATTACGGGCACGGTTGATCATCCCCCTCCTTCCTGGCACTCATTCTTCTGGCATTTCTTCATTTTCTTCTTCAGATAGTGTTTCAGTTCGTCCTCCCAATGGCACATGTTCAAAGTGGATGGCCCTTGATAATGTCCTTATTCCAATATCTGGGGAATATTTCCCAAGCAGACAAATATCTCACCTGAGTCGCCACCATCCTTTACGGTCCATTATGTCTTGTCCATTTTCCGACCAGTACACCAGCAGCATGAGAGAAGTTTGGACAGGATCTTTCTCCATGCTCACTCCACATGGACTCATGTCACACTCCTGAGAGAAAAGGCTGTGGATAGCTTTGACTGGATGCTGTGCACAGGTTGCTGACTAAGGTCTCAGGTAGAAGTGGTGAAGGACAGGGCCATAGTGAACGCCATTGTAGCCATTACTTCAGCTGGTTAGAGGGGGTGAGGCTCACACTGTTCTCATTCGTATTATCCCTTACATGCATCTAGATACCATCTGTGGAAGAGATTGTTAAAACCATTTTTGCAAATTGGCTTATACTCCCCTACCACATTAGCGACCTCACCGCAGAGTTACATGGTCAGGGAGTTACAGGGCCAATCCTTAGGGAGAAATACCGACCATCCAGCAAACCCAATCTGGTGAGATTTGTATTGAAGCAAGACAAAAAAAAAAAAAACATTGCCAGTTAAATCAAAATAACAAATACAATTAGAATTACAACCCTTGATAACTCCATCTTAAGATAATTGTATCCCATAAGGTAATTCAAGAAATTGTGAAATAGACTAGAGACAGGTGTCCCTCATTTAGGGGCAGTGCTCTCTCTCTGTTCTTCTCGTGGTCCAATCACATATAGGACTATTGATAAATTATAAACGTCTTCCTAATTATTAGTGTTTCCATATTACATTTAAATCTCACCCAATGTCTCTAGCCTTTCTAGTGAGAGCGATCAGGCCTCACCAGAAAGTCAGAACAGAGGTCAGAGGTCATTCAACCCCATTAAATATCATGTTTCAGGAGAAGACCCAGATGCAGACAGTGTTGAAGTAACAAACGTTTTACTAGAACGTTATCTGTTCTTTTAAGGTTCCCAGAATGTTTCATTAGGTTTGGGGAAGATCCTGGTGGGAGCACTGTGGGGACATCACAAAAGATATGTTCCCAAACACAAAAACTGTCCAGTTATTTGGATGATTAAGCAATGTTAACTTTAGGGTGCAAAAAAATATTCACCTAATGTTACAAGAATGTTCCAAGAACACACTTTGTCTGTTCTTTAAAGGTTCCCAGAACATTTAATTAGGTTGTGGGAACAGTGTGGATACTTTTCAAAATATAGGTTCCCAAAACCCTAAATATGCTCAGTTGTGATGACATGCATACAATGTTTAAGTTACGTTGCACTATGCAGAAATCGCTCCACCATTTCCTGGTTGTAAAATTCTAATAGTTTGCCTAATTTCAGTTTATGTTACAAAACAAGCAAGTATAGTGTAGAGAATCATTGTACTATTTAAACCGCTGTGAAACATATTTTCCATAACCAAAAATATTGAAGCTATATTTGAAGCTGGTGTACAAAACCGAAAGTAATAGAAGCAAAACAAAACTTAGAAATGGGAAGCACAGACTTTGAACAGATCTAGTGCTTCTTAGACTTGCTTTCAATGAGAATGACAGATCTATAACTCACATGTGAATTTTGTCCGGTCGCCCCAAAAAGTGGCACCATAGTGCCATCCAAGCTCAGGACCTTGGGACTGAACACCTCCCTCTTCAACTGGATCCAGGACTTCCTGACGGGCCACCCTCAGGTGGTGAGGGTTGGCAACAACACATGACCCTCAACCCGGGGGCCCTTCAGGGGTGCGTGCTTAGTCCCCTCCTGTACTCCCTGTCCACCTACGGCTGCGTGGCCGAGCACGACTACAAAACCATCATTAAGTTTGCTGGTGACACGACAGTGGTAGCCCTGATCACCGACGACGATGAGACTGCCAATAGAGAGGTCAGGGACCTGGCAGTGTGGTGCCAGGATAACAACCTCTCCCTAAACATCAGCAAGACGAGTTGATTGTGGAGTACAGGAAACGGAGGGCCAAGCATGCTCCCATCCACATCGGCGGGGCTGTAGTGGAGTGGGTCGAGAGCTTCAAGTTCCTCTGTGTCCACATCAAATCAAATCAAATCAAATGTATTTATATAGCCCTTCGTACATCAGCTGATATCTCAAAGTGCTGTACAGAAACCCAGCCTAAAACCCCAAACAGCAAGCAATGCAGGTGTAGAAGCACGGTGGCTAGGAAAAACTCCCTAGAAAGGCCAAAACCTAGGAAGAAACCTAGAGAGGAACCAGGCTATGAGGGGTGGCCAGTCCTCTTCTGGCTGTGCCGGGTGGAGATTATAACAGAACATGGCCAAGATGTTCAAATGTTCATAAATGACCAGCATGGTCAAATAATAATAATCACAGTAGTTATCGAGGGTGCAGCAAGTCAGCACCTCAGGAGTAAATGTCAGTTGGCATTTTTAGCACGTCCGGTGAACAGGTCAGGGTTCCATAGCCGCAGGCAGAACAGTTGAAACTGGAGCAGCAGCAAGGCCAGGTGGACTGGGGACAGCAAGGAGTCATCATGCCAGGTAGTCCTGACGCATGGTCCTAGGGCTCAGGTCCTCCGAGAGAGCGAGAGAAAGAAAGAAAGACAGAAGGAGATAATTAGAGAGAGCATACTTAAATTCACACAGGACACCGGATAAGACAGGAGAAGTCCTCCAGATATAACAAACTGACCCTAGCCCCCCGACACATTAACTACTGCAGCATAAATACTGGAGGCTGAGACAGGAGGGGTCAGGAGACACTGGTCAGGAGACACATCACTAAGATCCTCAAAAAGTTCTACAGCTGCACCATTGAGAGCAATTTGACTGGCTGCATCACCACTTGGTATGGCAACTACAAGGCGCTACAGAGGGTAGTGCATATGACCCAGTACATCACTGGGGCCAAGCTTCCCTCCATCCAGGACCTCTATACCAGGCAGTGTCAGAGGAAGGCCATAAAAATTGTCAAAGACTCCTTCCACCTAAGTCACAGACTGTTCTCTCTGCTACCGAACGGCAAGCGGTACTGAGTCTGGAACCAACAGGACCCTGAACAGCGTCTACCCCCAAACCATCAGACTACTAAATAGTTAACCAAACAGCTATCCGGACTATCTGCATTGACCCTCTATTTACTAACTATTTTGACTCATCACATACGCTGCTGCTACTGTTTATCTATCCTGTTGCCTAGTCACTTTACACAACCTATATGTACATCTCTACCTCAATTACCTCGTACCGCTGTATATCGACTCAATACTGGTACCCCGTATATAGCCATGGCAGTATGTTCAATCAGGAATTTCACGCTTCCTTTTTAGCCTTCTTAGACATAACTAACCCAGGGATATACTGGTATCCAAGACTATGCGTGCTAATCTAGCATCACTTTTCAGATAATGAAAAACCATGTCAAGCGTCTCAAGGTAGGAATTATATTGGGTGTGTTTTTTAAGAAGTTGAACAGTAAATTTTTACACAATGCTTTATTTTTTACAGTTAGTCAAAATTCTAAATTTCTGACTGGATTTATAAATCTGGACGAAATAAAGACATCCTCTTTTTGTGCGTATGGAACATTTCTGGGATCTTTCATTTCAGCTCATGAAACATGGGACAGTCACTTTACATGTTGTAAAGCCAGTGGATCTGGATCAAACGGAAGGACCCTTGCTGGGCTATAACTTCATGACCCCCCACCCCCACCTGAGAATCCAATTCAGATCCCTCCAACTTGAGGAGGGCATATGAGGTATGCGGTCAGCTGTAGGGCTGGCTCAGGGAAGAGGACGCCCCTGCCTTGCATAGTCCCGTGGGAAATCTTAATTGGGCATGGGACACAAGCTAAGGCTTGATCACCCTTTAGCTGGCCACCTTTGATGAGGGTGTTTAGTGATTAAAGGCCGAAACACCCACTGATTCGAAGGCACACTACTGAGGATGTGTCCCAAAATTGACATCTTAACCCAGTCTAAGAAATAAACCTCCCATGCCACTCTGTCAACATCACGGCAAATCTCATGTGAGTGCATACCATCTATTGGCACAATGGACAGTTTTAACATCTCGTCCCGTGTTTTATGATTCTGTTTATATTTTTGTTCAGTATATGAACGTCATAAAAACAGATTTATTTGGAAATTGTGGAAAATTGTGCAAGATTGTGGGAATGTTCTGTGCATTCGGAAAGTATTCAGACCCCTTGACTTTAAAAATATGTTGTGACATTACACCCTTATTCTAAAATGTATTCAATTGTTTTTTCCCCCTCATCAATCTACACACAATATCCCATAATGACAAAGCAAAAACAGTTTTTTTGAATTTGTTGCAAATGTATTAAAAACTGAAATATGACATACACTACCGGTCAAAAGTTTAAGAAAATAGTAAAAATAAAGAAAAACCCTTGAATGAGGAGGTGTGTCCAACCTTTTGACTGGTACTTTTTTAAATAAATGTGCAAAAATATCTAAACCTGTTTTCGCTTTGTCATTATGGGTTATTGTGTAGATTGATGAGATAATTGTTTTATTTAATCCATTTTAGAATAAGGCTGTAACGTAACAAAATGTAGAAAAGGTCAAGGGGTCTGAATACTTTCCGAATGCATTGAATGTGAATAGCACAAGAATTTTCTTGCAACATCCCTGACAACTCCCATAACTTAATTAAATGTTCTGGGAACCTTTACATAACTTAGACCAGGTGTTCTGTAAACGTTCTTACAACATTATATGAATGTCCTGTGCAACCTAACTTAAACATGGTATGAATGTCATCACAACTGAGCATATTTTGTGTTTTGGGAACCTATCTCTTGTAATGTACCCACACTGTTCCCACAACCTAATTAAATGTTCTGGGAATCTTTAAAGAAACAGAACG
The DNA here is from genome assembly GCF_002910315.2 of Salvelinus sp. IW2-2015. Taxonomy (NCBI): domain Eukaryota; kingdom Metazoa; phylum Chordata; class Actinopteri; order Salmoniformes; family Salmonidae; genus Salvelinus; species Salvelinus sp. IW2-2015. The sequence continues at coordinate 11,698,766 of NC_036866.1, forward strand.
GCTGTTCTGTCAACATTCCTGCAACATCAAAGGAGTGTTTTTTGCACCTTGATATAAATATTATCTGAATGTTTTAGTGTTTTGAGACTCTATGTTGTCATGTCCTCACAATGTTCCCACAACCTAAAGAAACATTCTGGGAACCTTTAAAGAACAGACGCAATGTGTGGGAACGTTCTTGTGACATCAGGTGAATTATTTTAGCTTTTTTTCACCCTAAAATAAACATTGTAGAATCATCCGCACAATGGATAGTTTTGGTGTTTTGGGAAGATATATTTTTTGATGACCCCACAATGTTCTCACCAAACTGTTTCCACAACCTAATGAAAGGTTTAGGGAACCTTTAAAGAACAGATTAAATGTGTTCTAGGAACGTTCTTGCAACATTAGGCAAATGTTTTATAATCATCAGCACGATTGGTCAGTTTTTGTGTTATGAGAACATTTGCCGCGATTTAAAAACATTTCTGGGAACTTTCACGGAATCAATTTTGGTTTGCTGGGTTGTGTCTGCAGTAGTCAGCAGGTTTCACTGGAAGTGTATTGTTTCCTGTTGCCATGGAAAGCACTCACCCATGGCAGCTGTTACATTCATTTGCACCATCGAAGTCCTACATTTTTTTTGCTATATCTGTGATCTGTGTTACTATTGTAAAGTGTATACCTTATCATAGTTTGTGTCAGTTTCATTTAAAGTCCAGCCAATATTGTTAAAAAAATCCCAGTTTATGTCTTTCAACCCCGAATAGAGGTATCGTAAAGGAATCAATCAATGCTCAAGTTACGGTGATAAATGGCTCTTTCCCCTTTATAATTGGGTTTAAAGCTGAGTTCAATTGAAACACTGGTAAAATAGAAACAGAACCAAGGAATCACACAATAAGGAATTAGAAAATGCCAATGGAGCAACCTTTATCATCTGTCCCCATCCAATGAGTTATTTCATGTCTTTCAGGTGGAACTCCGGGAACCTCTAGGAAGGTACTCTGCCTGGAGGGAACCAGGGGAAAATCTACGCAGGTTGGCATTTATTGTCATGAGTCTTGCCCTAGAGGCAGAACTGAGCGGTTTTCGATAGATGGGCCAGCTGCAAAGTCAGAATTGGCTATAATCATAAAATTCTTGAAAGTTTGCTTTTTGGTCTTAATTTAAGGTTAGGGTTAGGCATTAATGTTAGCAGTATGGTGACTTGATGACAGAATTGATGACTTTGTGGCTGTGCCTACTAGTGATCACTGCAGAGCTGCCTCCAGTACATGAGTCATCTTAATAAATGCCAACCTGCAAAATCTAGGCTCATGGTGTTCATCATCCTTACTGGGATCGGCTAGGTGTGTACTTTTTCCAGAGTACTTTTAAATGCCAGACACACTTCTGTTGGACACGTGGATGAGCCATAGAGTTTCCCATCTCATTGTGTGGCTTCCCCATGTTATTCTTTCCTTCACAAACACTCTACAGGTAGCTGATGCAGAGGAAACTATTGCTGAGGCCTGGAGATCTCTGGTGAAGCCTCTGGTATTGGTATGCATCACCTCCAGATGAAGGTTAATAAACCAAAACATATTGCCTTTTAATACTTGGACTTCTATCTTCCTCTAATAACTCTTGGAATCTACATTCAGTTTGTTCTTAAATGAGTGTGTAGCATGGTGATTGTTCCCTATTATGAATAAGAGGGCTTTTACTTTGACAAAGCCTACCAGAACTAGGCCCATCACCCTTCCACTTTTGCTTTGACAATCTTTTATTTTGATACAGCAGTGTTTTTTAGACTAGGTCAATCAGGTATGTAGGGGTTGTTTTTATTCAGTTTTTCTAAATTAATATTCTGTCATGGTATTGCCTTATTATTTTACATTGATGTTACCGTATTATTTCTAAAAATCAATGCAAATCTGTTTTTGTCATCAGAATTTAACAGAGCTGTAATAAGAAAATATGTCATCAAGAGCTAAATGGTTCGGGCCATTTCTATTTAACAATTACAAATGTTTTTTATTACTTTATTTTCACATGGTTGCTAACACAGGTGCTGGTTGGACTCCAAGTTAGTGATACCCAGTTAACCATATAGCCAACCACTTTCTGACACACAGGCCTACTTATCTGCAATAAGTTAGGTCACTTCTACTGTATATGTTTACAGCAATGGATCCTGTAGGTATAGGCCAGATCCATGACTACTAACAAGACCTTAGCTCTACATGTCATACTTTGAATTAATGTTACAGTAGTCAGTGTATTGTATGGTATCAGTTGTAAGATGGCGCMGACAGACATGGCCGATCTGCTTCCAGCTCCTCCTAACTTGGCAGTATTTTTTTTGTTTGTGTTATGTCTTAGAATATTAGCCAGGAAYGTTTTTTTGTGTTATTACATACAGCCGGAAATAACTTTTGATATCAGAGGAGCAGTAACTCACCGGCATTATGAATTGGATCCTTTGTTCGCACCCCCCAGGCAATTGAACTTATCCCATAGGCTGCTCCAAGACGCAGCCGGACTTCTAGTCCAACTCAGGTGGGCACACCATCCACCCCTTCTGAGTATATTACTTGCTAATGTTCAGTCTCTGGACAATAAAGTAGACGAGCTCAGGACGAGGATCTCCTTCCAGAGAGACATCGGGGACTGTAGCATACTCTGTTTCAAGGAATCATGGATCTCCCCGGATATACTGTCCCCGTCCATACAGCCAGCTGGGTTCTCAGTACATCGCGCAGACAGGAATAAAAAACTCTCCATGAAGAAGGGCAGCGCGAACCACCGCATTTAACCATGGTAAGGTGACTGGGAATATTGTTGAATACAAACAGTGTAGTTATTCCCTCTGTAAGGCAATCAAACAGGCAAAACGTCAGTACAGAGACAAAGTGGAGTCGCAATTCAACGGCTCAGAAACGAGACGTATGTGGCAGGGTCTACAGACAATCACGGACTACAAAGGGAAAACCAGGTACGTCGAGGACACCGACGTCTTGCTCCCCGACAAGCTAAACACCTTATTCGCCCTCTTTGAGGATAACACAGTGCCATCGACACGGCCCGTTCCCAAGAACTGTGGGCTCTCGTTCTTCGTGGCCATTGTGAGTAAGTCATTTCAGCCTGTTAACCCTTGCAAGGCTGCCAGCACAGACAGCATCCCTAGCTGCGTCCTCAGAGCATGCGCAGACCAGCTGGCTGGAGTGTTTACGGACATATTCAATCTCTCCTTATCCCAGTCTGCTGTCCCCACTTGCTTCAAGATGTCCAATATTGTTCCTCTACCTAAGAAAACAAAGGTAACTGAACTAAATGACTATCGCCCCGTAGCACTCACTTCTGTCATCATGAAGTGCTTTGAGAGACTAGTTAAGGATCATATCACCTCTACCTTACCTGACACCCTAGACCCACTTCAATTTGCTTACCGCCCCAATAGAACAACAGACGATGCAATCGCCATTGCACTGCACACTGCCCTATCCCACCTGAACAAGAGGAATACCTATGTAAGAATGCTGTTCATTGACTATAGCTCCACCTTCAACACCATAGTACCCTCCAAGCTCATCATCAAGCTTGGGGCCCTGGGTCTAAACCTCGCCCTATGCAACTGGGTCCTTGACTTCCTGACAGGTCGCCCCTAGGTGGTGAAGGTAGGAAACAACACCTCCACTTCACTGATCCTCAACACAGGGGCCCTACAAGGGTGCGTGCTCAGCCCCCTAATGTACTCCCTGTTCACCCATGACTGCGTGGCCACACACGCCTCCAACTCAATCATCAAGTTTGCAGACGACACAACCATAGTAGGCCTGATCACCAACAATGATTAGACAGCCTACAAGGAGGAGGTGAGGGACCTGGCAGAGTGGTGCCAGGAAAATAACCTCTCCCTCATCGTCAACAAAACGAAGGAGCTGATCATGGACTTCAGGAAAAAGCAGAGGGAGCACGCCCCTATCCACATTGACGGGACCGCAGTGGAGAAGGTGGAGAACTTCAAGTTCCTCGGTGTACACATCACTGACGATCTGAAATGGTCCACCCACACAGACAGCGTGGTGAAGAAGTCGCAACAGTGCCTCTTCAACCTCAGGAGGCTGAAGAAATTTGGCTTGGCCCCTAAGACCCTCACAAACTTTTACAGATGCACAATTGAGAACATCCTGTTGGGCTGTATAACTGCCTGGTACGGCAACTGCACCTCCCACAACCGCATGGCCCTCCAGAGGGTGGTGCGGTCTGCTTAAAGCATCATCGTGGGGCACACTGCCTGCCCTCCAGGACACCTACAGCACCCGATGTCACAGGAAGGCCAAAAATATTATCAAGGACATCAACCACCTGAGTCACAGCCTGTTCACCACGCTATCATCCAGAAGGTGAGGTCAGTACAGGTGCATCAAAGCTGGGACCGAGAGACTGAAAAACAGCTTCTATCTCAAGGCCATTAGACTGTTAAATAGCCATCACTAGCCGGCTACCACCCAGTTACTCAAACTGCACCATAGAGGCTGCTGCGCTATATACATAGACATGGAATAACTGGTCACTTTAATAATGGCACATTAGTCACTGTAATAATATTTACATACTGCTTTATTCATTTAATATGTATATACTGTATTATATTCTACTGTATTTTAGTCAACGCCACTCGGACATTGCTCGTCCTAATATTGATATATTTCTTAATTCCATTATTTTACTTTTAGATTTGTGTGTATTGTTGTGAATTGTTAGATCTTACTGCACTGTTGGAGCTAGGAACACAAGCGTTTTGCTACACCCGCAATAATATCTGCTGAATATGTGTATGTGACCAATAAAATTAGATTTGATTTGGAAGGGGGTCGAAGGTAAGTGTGACGAGCCCTCTCTTCTGTGGACGCGGAGAAACCGTGCATGATAATGTTAGTGGTAATCCTTAGTGGTAATCCTCCAGTGGTGGGGGGGGGGGGTGATGTGTGTGTGTGTGTGTGTGTAAGATTGAGCATATTTAGAGTGTGCGACTTTCCTTAATTTTTATACAGTGTGTGTAAGATTAACACACGTTTTTGATTTGTGAATAGCATCGTAGGTACCCCAACTATCCATGTGAATGTTCCTTTCATGAACATACCCTAGTACCTTAAGGCATTCTGTGTCATCTAAAACAGTAGAACGGTGCAAAAAAATGAAATGTGTGTCATAAATATTTGACTTATCTTGCTTGGCTTTCAGTTGGAACCAACTAAGAAAATGACAGTGTGACAGTTAGGTTATGTAAATGTCAGTGACAGAGGCTCTAAACCTGTGTTTTTCACTTTGAGTGGTGAACCCAGATGCCACTGCGGTTGAGCTCTGCCTCTGGTATCACCGCTTCACACTTCTTCACGACACACAACAGAGTGGCCAGGTTTGCAGCGTAGCAGCAGATACAGGATGTGTGGTCTGTTAAACCACAAGAGGGTGTTACAACTAGGCTCCCCTTTTCTCGTGGCCGGGCTTTCTAGCTTTATGACACATGCCAACGTTTCACACACCGTGCAGATAGATGTTTACCAGGTAATTCACAGATATGCACTGTTAAGAAGAAAACTGACATGAACACCTTACAGATAGTTTAACTTCAGAAATAAATTGTTGCGTCATTTCAAAAAGTTATTTAAACGTAATTATCATTACCCCAATGGTTGAGTTGGTTCACTCTGTGTATTGTATACCCACAAACCCACACTCACCATCGTTGCTATGCTAGGCCTAGTTTCGGGGCAATAATAGGGCCTACCTGAGAATACAAAGACCATCTTTATACTGCATTTAATTGACTACTTGGTGGGTATCCTAGTTCATAACCACATGCCAGGAAACATCCAATGTAGTGGTAATGTAGAGATATAAATGGGGATTTTTCCAGGGTGGTCTCTCACAGTCCAAACACAGGGAGCATATGGAATAAAAATAGATGTAACTACAGGTGGGTGGCTTTAGGCCTTCAAACGTACACATAATGTCATATTATTGTTTTTAAGCCATTGAACCAGGGCCATCTCTAGTCTTTTGGGGCCCTCAGTGAGATTTTGTTAATTTCCTGCAATTCTACACATTTTACCATAGGGTATAGAGAACATGTTGCAGTTTTGAAATAGTTTTCTGCCGTTCTACACATTTTGCCATGGGGCGGAGAGAACATTTTGCAATTTTCTAACACATTTCATGCAATTCTACTAACATTTTGCAATTTTCTAACATATTTCATGCAATTCTACATATATTGCCATGGGGTAGAGAGAAACCAATTTAAGTTTCACAACCTGGGGCCCGCTTATGCCTGGAGCCGGCCCTTCATGGAACATTTGAACCAGTATAAAGGTGGGTAGGAGCAGTGCTACATGATAGCCAGGGAACTGTAAAGTACCAGTTAGGCGTTTTTGTGGTCCAGGATGCTTGGTTGTCTTTTTCCTAAAATATCATGTTCTTCTCCTTTCTCTTGTCAATAGGTTCATCCAACATGTAAAAAGTTCAATGTGGTAAAGAATCAAGAACGAGCTCAAAAGTCAAATAAAATACTGATGTTATATTTCATATTGATTTAAAATAAATTGATGTTATGGGTGAGAAGATGACTAACACTTTGGTGTTGATGAAACAGATGCTGTTTATGCTGGTATGTGCAGCTCYAGAACGGTGTTTGTGTCAATCTATATATATATATATATCATTCTTAGAAACACTGCCTAGTCATATATATCCTCATGGGAATTGAGAGAACATTTTCACACATACATCGGATGTAAAGAGCCCTCCAAAAGTCCCCTGAATTCAGATCACCTCTAGTCTGTTTCAACTGAAACTGCGACTCAGCAAAGACGGGCAATGGATATGAAGGGTGCAGACAAGTCAAAATATAGCGGTGGAAGGTCCAAATGACAAGCCTGCCAATGGTGGACGTAGGAATTAGGAATGTAAAATGAATGCTCAGGACCTGCCACACACACACGCATGCACACATACACAGACACAAACTAATCTCACTACAGTAGTGGCGCTGTTTAAAGCGCTGGGTGTTCCTCAGAGCAATCAATTAGACGTCCGTGCTGCTTTCATGCCGCCGGTAGACAGCCAGTTTTATTAGTGGGGGTAATTACACGGTCTAGATGGGGGGGCAGCTACTCAGCTACTACTGACGAACCTCACACTACCGCTCACAGCAACGTCTTCATTTGATGACTTCAAACAACCAAGCGTGCTCTTTTCCTTGCTTCTGAGGCTTTGATAGCTCAGGTGTCCTCTTTAATCTAGAACACATAGATATTTTCCTGTTGCAGAGCCCAGGCCATCCCAATATTTTTTTTTAACCTTTATTTAACGACGCTGGGCCAATTTTGCGCCGCCCTATGGGACTCCCAATCACGGCCGGATGTGATGCAGCCTGGATTTACTGTCTGGATGAGGACAGGGAACAATACTGTACATAGAGGAGGAGAGACTTTGTCATAGTGTTGTTTAAAGGTGTTACTGTAACTTCACTAAAATCTGCTCAATCAGGCTGTCCGGGGGGGGTTGTTGCAAGTCTGGCGGCCACCGTGATGTGAGTGTGTTGGTCGTGAAGTTAAAAAGTCAAAACATATCAGAGATTCAAGTGAGTAGTCTACACCCGTCCTGTCATGCTTACTGGTGTAACCGACGTTTGTTATGACTATAAAGCCACCAATTTGGCCTTTAATGTCAGTGCCTTATAGGGTGAATCAGATGAAATCAAAACAAGGCAGGAGACATGTTAAACAGTCTATGTCTCGCTCGCCTATCTGTCTCATGACACAAACACACATTCAGTTTGTGTTGTCTCCTATATGCCAGAGTTGGTGTTTGAAAAGTACTAGATAGAAACATAGCCGCAGGAAGTAGGGGTGCTGAGGATGCTGCAGCACCCTGTGAAAACAATAACATAAAAAAAATATTAATAAAAAATATTATAAAAAATCTAATTAAAAGTAATGCACTGGGCCTTTACTAGTATTAGCGGACCGATATAGACATCTGTAGCGCGGACAACAAAAATGTTTCAGAATCTCCACTTTAGCAAAAAAGAACAGTATCTTGCAGGATTCAATAGTTGGAATTGTAAGAGTTGTTGGTTGCCCTGTCCCTTTCTCTGGGATTGTCCTTCTAATGGAATACAGAAAGAACAAAACCCTGTCCTCAAACATTTACATCAAAAGGTGCAAAATTATGGACAAAGACACAAAACATCCACATCAAATTAAAGATTTTTTTACCATCCGTACAAACCACTTAATGTAAATGTACATTACTGTATTGTACATAGGTTGGACGTTTGTACCTGTAGACTTTCCATCACTGTGAAGATAAACAATGCACAATACAGTAATTGAGTACATTGATATATCAAGTGGTTTGTTGGGATGTGATGATGTAGTTCAGTCGGTAGAGCATGGTGCTTGCAATGCTAGGGTTGTGGGTTCAATTCCCACAGGGGAACAGTATGAAAATGTATGCACTCACTACTGTAAGTTGTATGTATAAGAGCATCTTGTAAAAGGAATGAATAGACCATTTCAGTTCTCACATAGAAATAAGTTGCATTTGCAAATTATTTCAAGAAACTGGAAAACATATCAAGCAAGTATTTTTATATTCAAAAAGTATTATCAGATTAACTGTTTTGGACAGATAATTATCAGACTCAAGTTACACATGCTGGTAAACACTCAAATACACTTAGTTAAAATGTTTTCACTAAAGTAGTGCGCTGGGCCTTTACTAGTCCTGTATTATTGGACCGATATAGACACCTTGAGTGCGGGCAATTTTTACTGCATCCCCACCCCACCCCCCAAAATCGCAACACTGAACTACTTCCTGCGGCTATGGATAGAAAGCAGAGTATAACCTTGGTAAACAAGCAAAGACTTACCTCCCCTTGAAGGAGTGTTGAAACGCAACAGATCTCTCTCAGTCACAGGGCACAGAGGACCCTTGCTGTATGTTAAAAAATATTTTGGGAGGCTTAGTCCCATAGCTAGTGTCAAGCTGTGTTGTATCTTGGATCAGTGCACCTGGTCCCCTTTGTTACAGTATTGATCTAATATGGTTAAAGTGTTTGCCCAGCTTCCTCTGTTTCTATGGTAACATATGTCCCTCACTGGAGACCTCTGACATCATCAACCTGCGGCCCTTAAGTCTTGGATTCATTATGCTGGGATGTCAGCACTCATATAATCACGGGATACTCTCCTTGTATGTGTGCAGGGGAATGTTTTTCACATTCAAAAGCTGGGTGCTTGGTAACAGCATGCATTGCTGTAGGACATAGTTCGCCGGTCTCATCAGTCTTTGATAGCCATCTGTTGGTTATCCTTTGCTGTGCAGATTTGGAAACTGTATCACAGGTACAATACCTTAATGGCTTCTTCTGTCCACCTCCCTCAAGTCTTCACACATAACGTTGGTCTAGTCAGTTTGTAGCTGTGAGCCACAGTGTAGTGGAGCCACAACTGGTCTGCCCATTTTTACCAAGTCTGGCCGCTGACAGTAACAGGCTGACTACATTGCAAAATATATGTAGAAATCTATATTATTCAATTATTGCACCCACACTGCTCGCACGTGCCAAACGAGCGTCTGCGTTGCCAAGGGCTAAAAAATAAGTCAGTTCTATTTGTGACGCAGATCGCGCTGCAAGTCCTGCCTCTCCCATCTCCTCATTGGTTTATAGAAGCAGATACCCACGTGCCATCTCCTCATTGGTTATACCCACGTGGGTGACTGAAAGACGAACGAGGTCAGTGGCGGTAATGCACCTAATTTATGAATGTTGCTAATCGCAATATAAATTCAAAGATGAAAAAGCCTGGAAGGAGGAGAGATGACTAGAAACGATTCGGTTGACCGTTTTATGTGTGGATTAATTGTCGGAGTAGAGGACCTTGTGCATTTCAGGTAAAATAACAACTCAATGTTCATATCCCAGGACAAATTAGCTAGCAACAGCAAGCTAGCTAAATAAGACAAATTAGCTAGCAAGTGCAGGCTTGCTAGCTAAATTGCCATAAATGTTTAATGCTTTTCGACCTGTCCCCAAATGAATGTAATTGGTTCAGAATTTGTTTTGATATTTTAACCTGCGGGTCGTGATCGCGTTTGGTGTGGGGGGACAAAATACAATTGTGATATGTTGTTGTCTCACCTAGCTATCTTAAGATTAATGCACTAATGTAAGTCGCTCTGGATAAGATAAGATGCTAAATTACTAAAACGCTGGAGAGACGAAGCAGGTACGGGGAGTAAAACATTTACTAAATAACGGACATGGAACGAGACAGGAACAGCGTCAGCAAACGAGTAACACAAACAAAAAAAAATAATGCAGAAGCGGGGAACAGAGCTGGGGAACTGACAAATATAGGGGAGGTAATAACAGGTGATGAGTGAGTCCAGGTGAGTCCAATATCGCTGATGCTCGTGATGGGGGAAGGCAGGTGTGCGTAATGGATGATAGGAGTGCGTGATGCAGGGCAGCCTCGCGCCCTCAAACGCGAGGATAGACAGTTACCAAAAATCCCCTTACAATCAGTAACTGTGATTTATAGTCATAATCACACTTTCCAACTCTAGTTATTGTTGAAATGTCTTTCACCTCTTTCAAGATGAGTTAACAAGCACCAGATTTCTCAGTGAAACGGTTTCAAAAGGATGTGCAACCAAGCGAAATGTGTCACTCCTAGTGTTTGGCTGTCTGAGATTTATTTTGAGTGCCTAACGATTCGATTTTTGTCTTTTCAATGCAAGTCAGAGTACTTTTTTTCATAACAATGAAGTAGCTCCCAAGTGGCGCAGCGGTCTAAGGCACTGCATCTCAGTGCAAGAAGTGCCACTACAGTCCCTGGTGCAAATCCTGGCTGTATCACATCCGGTTGTGATTGGGACTCCCACAGGGTGTTGTTTGGCTGGGATAGGCCGCCATTGTAAATAATACTTTGTTCTTAACTGACGTGCCCAGTTAAATTAAAAAAATCACGCTCAGGTCTGATAAGACACAAGCTAAGATGAGTTTTACAACCAGTTGGCTTAAAGCAACAGTTGTTTTTTTTCAAAAGTGAAAAAAACATGCATCTGTGGTGTTTTCTTCTTCTACTATAACCACTTCCTTTTCAACAATTCTTCTTCACATGATTCACTTTACATGAATCGTGCAGTGTTTGAGTGCAGGAACAGACCTGTTTTTTCTGTTCTCTTTTTTTCTCAATATTGTTCATCAAACCCCTCAACAACACCCAGGAACCTCACCCTTTCACATAGAATGACTAATCGAGGTCCCATTGCATGATGTGTCTATTTTGCAGACAATACTATGAGGTCCCAGCATACGTTCCTTTTTTTGGTACAGCTCACAGAAAGAGAGAGTGAAGTCCATCTGTTTGTCGGAATGGAATAAATAAAACATCAACCATCACATTCTTAGTTCTCTGTTTTGTCTTCTGGCCTTTCTTTTCCTATGATGGAAGGAAGTGTAGAATGAAGGACTCTGACTTACTGGAGTGTGGTGATGCCCTAGAGCCAGACTGCTATCCACAGTCATGCAGAAAAACAAGGATGTTTGACAGTGGTTAATTTTTAGGACTGTTCTACCAGCTTCCTTTGCCACTAATTCATTGTTATCCCTCCTCTTCTCACTGACTCCTGTCATACCACCCATCCATTCACTACACAGCTTCAACTCATCAACTCCACACAGTCATCACAATGTAATCGCTAGGTGCCATTGAAGAGAAGATTAAAAAGAGATAGAAGAGAGGGGGGGAAAGGGGAGGAGAGCACACAGAGTAACATTGATGTTGTGCAAGGACCCATTCTTTCTCATGCTGTGAGTAAACACACAGCGGTAAGGCTGCTTTGTGAGTGACACTGAGAAACAAGAGAGCAGCCACACAGAAAACAGTTGAGCTGAATAGTGTAAAGCCTTTTCAAATGAGTCAAATTGCTCTCTCTGTTTTAGAAGAAGTGGAACATATTTTATTGCATAGGGCTGATTAGTGGTTTGAGACTAGCCAGTAGCACCTGCTGTTTTGTTTGGAGCTGGTCTCCCAAGAGGAAGTGTCAGGGATCCAAACCCCTTTYTGCAAAACCCCCAGTCTTTACAGGCAGCCATTACCCAGAGTCCTCCACCACAGACAGGGTCCAGGGACAGGGCCAACCATAATCACCCTGTGGATGCCAGCTATTTGCAATGGAACTTGCTGGGATAGAAGTAGGGCTTTTCTGTTGGAGTCCTGCAGCGGGATCTGGGGTCAGGTCCATTTGTCAATTCAGGAGATCAATATAAATAATTTAGATTAGTTAAATGATTGAAAGTGCCATTTAATTCGATCAGGATTTGTCAATTCTTCAATTGGAATTTTGATTTACTTCCTGAGAATGGACCGCAACCCTGTTGCACAGTTATGACTACAGTATGAGGCATGTTTGTTTTGAAAATTGATTACCCTCACCAGCTACTACTGTTTTTTCCCACTTTCATCTCAGCTTGGTAGAATGGTTGGATAACACCAGTTGGCTCCCAAACAAGTCTTTTTAGTGATGGCTGCCTTTGACATTGCACCATGAGCCTATTCTATGATGAACATTCCATAGGTTGGAATCCATTTGTAACGCGCAGGCTACCCTTAGTCATCTCTCCTCCCTGTGTGTTTCTCTAGTTATTAACCATTCTGTAACCAGGAAAGTCATTTAAGAACATGTTCTCATTCACAATAACGGCCAAGAGGCCTAAACAGCTGAAGAGTTCAAATAAAAGAGTGGTAATACCATGGTAATGAAAGGAGGACAAGCAGTAAGACAACCTGTAGTCACTGAGGCAGCGTTTACTGTTGTGGGTAACAGCTGGAGGTTATGCAAGCACTGACAAGCACAGGCTGGTACAGAGAGAGGACCTGTAGTTGTATGGGCCATGAGCAAAGAGCCGTCTCCCTCCCTGAGGCTTCACATATGGCTGGTTAGAGGACGGTCCTTGTTTTTAGTTGGCACTCAAACGTAATGTGAAAGTTCAAAGGGTCAGGTAGGAGTTGTTTTGGTTGGTTTGAGTCAAACAAGGCCTTGATCTGCCAAAAGGGAGCAACATGTGCGCTTCTCGAGGTTGTATGTCTTGGTTGGGTGCTCTGTCTTCAGAACTTCTCAGGTAAGGATCTCAGTGATTTCTCGAATAATKTCTCCCTAGCTGGGTCACATACAGTAGGCCTGAAGAAATCTACCTGGGAAGCACAAAGTTTTTCAACTGAAACCACTAGTCATTTGGTCGGGGTCTGCTGAACTAGGTGGCAGTGGGGTTTGGTAGTGGGGCATGGCAACCTGCCCAAGTCCTGGTTGGAGAAACACTGCATATTTACAGGTGATTTTTGTTATTTACAAATGTATATGTGAGTCTGTACAGTTGAAGTCACAAGTTTACACACTTAGGTTGTAGTCATTAAAACTCGTTTTTCAACCACTCCACACATTTCTTGTTAACAAACTATAGTTTTTTGCAAGTTCGGTTAGGACATCTACTTTGTGCATGACAGTCATTTTTCCAACAATTGTTTACAGACAGATTATTTCACTTATAATTCACTGTATCACAATTCCAGTGGGTCAGAAGTTTACATATACATTAAGTTGACTGTGCCTTTAAACAGTTTGGAAAATTCCAGAAAATTATGTCACGGCTTTAGAAGCTTCTGATAGGCTAATTGACATCATTTGAGTCAATTGGAGGTGTACCTGTGGATGTATTTCAAGGCCTACCTTCAAACCCAGTGCCTCTTTGCTTGACATCATGGGAAAATCTAAAGAAATCAGCCAAGCCCTCACAAAAATATTGTAGACCTCCACAAGTCATTTTCATCCTTGAGAGCAATTTCCAAACGCCTGAAGGTACCACGTTCATCTGTACAAACAATAGTACGCAAGTATTAACACCATGGGATCACGCAGCCGTCATAATGCTCAGGAAGGAGACGCATTCTGTCTCCTAGAAATGAACGTACTTTGGTGCGAAAAGTGCAAATCAATCCCAGAACAACAGCAAAGGACCGTGTGAAGATGCTGGAGGAAACAGGTACAAAAGTATCGATATCCACAGTAAAACGAGTCCTATATCGACATAACCTGAAAGGCCGCTCAGCAAGGAAGAAGTCACTGCTCCAAACCGCCAAGGAAAAGCCAGACTATGGTTTGCAACATGGGGACAAAGATTATACTTTTTGGAGAAATGTCCTCTGGTTTGATGAAACTAAAATAGAACTGTTTGGCCATAATGACCATTGTTATGTTTGGAGGAAAAATGAGGATGCTTGCAAGCTGAGGAACACCATCCCAACTGTGAAGCACGGGGGTGGCAGCATCATGATGTGGGGGTGCTTTGCTGCAGGAGGGACTGGTGCACTTCACAAAATAGATGGCATCATGAGGGAGGAAAATTATGTGCATATATTGAAGCAACATCTCAAGACATCAGTCAGGAACTTAAAGCTTGGTCGCAAATGGATCTTCCAAATGGACAATGACCCCAAGCATACTTCCAAAGTTGTGGCAAAATGGCTTAAGGACAACAAAGTCAAGATATTGGAGTGGCCATCACAAAGCCCTGACCTCAATCCTATCGAAAATTTGTGGGCAGAACTGAAAAAGCGTGTGCGAGCAAGGAGGCCTACAAACCTGACTCAGTTACACCAGCTCTGTCAGGAGGAATGGGCCAAAATTCACCCAACTTATTGTGGGGAGCTTGTGGAAGGCTACCCGAAGCGTTTTACCCAAGTTAAACAATATAAAGGCAATGCTACCAAATATTAATTGAGTGTATGTTCTGACCCACTGGGAATAGGATGAAAGAAATAAAAGCTGAAATGAATCATTCTCTGTATTATTCTTTTTTATTCACATTCTTAGAATAAAGTGGTGATCCTAACTGACCTAAGACAGGGAATTTTTTGTAGGATTAAATGTCAGGAATTGTGACAAACTGAGTTTAAATGTATTTGGCTAAGGTGTATGTAAACCTCCGATTTCAACTGTATATGTGAGCGTATGTGGAATGTGTGTGAACACTTCGATGTGTCGGACTGTATAGTACATGTGTTAACATACAGTATGAGAGTGAAAGCATCTGGTTGTATAGCATTCAAACACATCTGAATCCAGGGCTCATTGGCCTAGCAAACAAAGCCTGGGATTGGCGTCCCATAGAGAGCTAAGAGAGGAGGGTTGTGGCGTGAGGAGTGGGAAGAGGAGGAGGAGGGGAGGAATGGGGATTGCTCCATCCTGGCTGTCAGTTGGCTGACAACTCCTGACGGCTCCACATCTGCAACGCATTAGGGCCCCTCGCATGATGAAACCAGGGAGGGCCTGCCATTGCCCCCCCTTCTCCGGAGCCAATCGGCAGCCAGGAGCCTGGAGGAGACACCCCCCGCCCCACCCCACACACTCACACTTTGGCCGTTAACAGCTGTGTGGGTTTCCCCCTCTGTAACCATGACTACCCTTATCCTCACAAAACAAACCCTCACTCGCGCCTCCCTAATTCATCTGGCCCTCCTCACTCACTCACTCCCTCTCCCTTCTTTTTCTTGCTCTTTTCTCCAGAATGTTACTTCATACTGTATGTATCTGTGCGGCGAGCGTCTCTTGACGTCTCAGTGAAGTCACTCCGCATAGTTATCAGACAGATGGTAGTGAGCTAATTCTCTCTATGTCTAATTAGCTAATTCTCTCTGTGGACAACATTACTCCCTCCATGTCACACCAGTCCTTTAACAACACTGTTCACTTTTGTCCCGCATCATGCCTAGTAACATAGTGTATGTATTTACTCACTTGATAGACTTTGTGAACCATGAGCTGACCATATCAAACATGACATGTATCTGGTGGGAATTTAGACTTGCTGTTTTTTATGAGTCTTGGTTGGAACCTGCATTTATGCAAGATGCATTAATCCATTAGTACCTAACAAATCATAGTAACTCGTTTTGAGATGAGATACGACAGTACAAATCAGTGTTTGGAACTGAGGGTAGATGTGTGATGTTTCTGCTGCAGGGCTTGCGGTTTTTAGAAATGTTTTGCTCCTCACCAGGAAGGTAGAGTACAGAGAAGCTGAGAGTTGGGTATGTGTGCAGGGAGTGTTGAGGGGGCCATCTGCACAGTACACACCACACTGGTAGGCCACACCTGCCACAACCCAGAACAACAGGGTCACCTAGCCTGCCTGCCTTCAGAGTCAAGCTCCACTGTGGTTTTTAAAGTTGAAGAAAATGGGGCGTGAACCTGTGCACGTGTCGTAATAGAAACCTGTGCAAAAGCAGTTTTGTTTGTGTGGTGTGTTCATCCCCAAATATTAGATAGTGAGTATAATTTATTGTTTATGACTAACCAAAGAAATGTTAACTGTTTTAAGGGACTCAAGTTATGAAAGGTTGTGATGCCTAATGCTGAACTTTCTCTTTGTAGTTGGTCTTCAAGAGTGTCTTTTGAGCTTCTTGTCATGAAATCTATGAAGCCTACTAAATCACTTTTTATAGCTACTGTTTACAGACCTCATGCAGCTTTCCTCACTGAGTTCCCTTAATTCCTATCGGACCTCGTAGTCATGGTAGATAATATTCATATTTTTGGTGACTTCAATATTCACATGCAGAAATCCGCAGACCCACTCCAATAGGTTTTCGGAGCCATCATCGACTCAGTGGGTTTTGTTCAAAATGTCTCGGGACCTACACATTGCCACAATCATATCCTGGATCTAGTTTTGTCCTGTGGAATAGATATGTTGGTCTTCTAGACTCCCTCCACCTACCCAAGGACGTCGGAGTACAGAAATCTGTTAACCACCTAACCGAGGATCTAAACGTAACTTTTTGTAATACCCTAGATGCAGTCACACTGCTAAAAACTAAAAATATTTGTCACCAGAAACTTGCTCCCTGGTATACAGAAAATACCCGAGCCCTGAAGCAAGCTTCCAGAAATTTGGAACAGAAATGGCACTTCACCAAATTGAAAGTCTTCCGACGAGCTTCGAAGGACTTCTGTGCAATATCAAAAATCCCTCACTGCTGCTCAATCAGCCTACTTTTCCAACCTAATTGAGGAGAATAAAAACAATCCAACATTTATTTTTTATACTGTCGCAAAGCTAACTTAAAAGCAGCATTCCCCAAGTGAGGATGGCCTTCACTTCAGCAGTGATGAACTTCTTTGACGAAAAGATCATGATCATTAGAAAACAATTACGGACTCCCCTTTGAATGTGCGTATTTCTCCAAAACTCAGTTGTCCTGAGTCTGCACAGAACTGCCAGGATCTCAGATCAATGGAGACAGTAACGTTTTTTAATCCTCTCAACACATTCACAAAATAACCATGGCCTTTAAACCTTCCAACAGCCTACTAGACCCTATTCCAACTAAACTTCTGAAAAAGCTAATTCCTGTGCTTGGCCTTCCTATGTTGAACATAATAAATGGCTCCCTATCCTCCAGATGTGTACCAAACTCACTAAAAGTGGCAGAAATAAATCCTCTCTTGAAAAAGCCAAAAAATATTGGCCTACAGTATATCGAATCTCCCATTCCTTTAAACCTTTTTATAAAAAGCTGTTGCTCAGCAACTCACTGCCTTCCTGAAGACAAATACTGTATACAAAACGCTCAAATCTGGTTTTATACGACATCATAGTACTGAGACCGCACTGGTGAAGGTGGTAAATTACCTTTTAATGTCCTCGTTCTCCTAGACCTTAGTGCCACTTTTGACACCATCGATCCCCACGTTATTTTGGAGAGATTGGAATCCCTTATTGGTAGGTTTTGGTGTTCCTCAAGGTTCCGTTTTAAGACCATTATTGTTTTCACTATATTTGCTACCTCTTGGTGATTCGGAAACACAATGTCAACTTTCACTGCTATGCAAACGATACACAGCTGTACATTTCGATGAAACATGGGGAAGCCCCAAAATTGGCTACCTTGGAAGCCTGTGTTTCAGACATAAGGAAGTGGATGGTGGCACATTTTTTACTTTTATACTCGGACAAAACAGAGATGCTAGTTCTAGGTCCCAAGAAACAAAGAGATGTGCTGTTTGATCTGACAATTCATCTTGATGATTGTACAGTCGTCTTGAATAAAACTGAGAATGACCTTGGCATTACACTGGACCCTGATATCTCTTTTGACAAACATATCAAGAATATTTAAAGAGACGCTTTTTTCCATCTTTGTAAAAATTATGCAGACAAGCTAATCCATGCTTTGTCACTTCAAGATTAGCCTACTGCAATGCTCTACTCTCTAGCTACATGTGTAAAGCACAAAATAAACTTCAGCTATTGCTAAATAAGGCTGCTAGAATCTTGACTAAATGTTAGAAATTACTCCACTGCTAGCCACTGGCTTCCTGTTAAGGCTAAGGATGATTTCAAGGTTTTACCGCTAACCTAGAAAGCGCTACATGGACTCCTACCTATCGCTCCGATTTGGTCCTGCCAAGCATACAGTGCCTTCAGGAAGTACTGAGACCCCTTGACTTTGTCCACGTTTTGTTAGGTTACAGCCTTATTCTAAATTGATTAAGTTGTTAAAAAAAAAAAAAAGTATTTATTTTTTCTAATTTCATCAACAACATAAAAATGAAATATGACATTTACATAAGTATTCAGATTCTTTACCCAGGAGTTTGTTGAAGCACCTTTGGCAGTGATTACAGCCTCAAGTCTTCTTGGGTATGATGCTACACGCTTGGCACACCTGTATTTGGGGAGTTTCTCACCTTATTTTCTGCAGATCCTCTCAAGCTCCGTCAGGTTGGATGGGTAGCGTTGCTGAGCAGCTATTTTCAGGTCTCTCCAGAGATGATCGATCGGGTTCAAGTCCAGGGTCTGGCTGTGCCACTCATTCAGAGACTTGTCCCGGACTTGTCCCTTCTCCCCCGATTGCTAAGTTTGGCCGGGCGGCCAGCTCTAGGAAGAGTCTTGGTGGTTCTAAACTTCTTCCATTTAAGAATGGTGGAGGCCACTGTGTTCTTGGGGACCTTCAATGCTACAGACACTTTTGGTACCCTTCCCCAGATCTGTGCCTCAACACAATCCAGTCTCGGAGCTGTACGGACAATTCCTTCGACCTCATGGCATAGTTTTTGCTCTGACATCAGTGGGACCTTATATAGACAGGTGTGTGCCTTTCCAAATCATGTCCAATCAATTTAATTTACCACAGGTGGACTCCAATCAAGTTGTAGAAACATGTCAAGGATGCTCAATGGAAACAGGATGCAACTGAGCTCACTTTCGAGTCTCATAGAAAAGGGTCTGCATATTTATGTAAATAAGGTATTTCTGTATTTGTCTTTTTATACATTTGTAAAAATTCCTAAAAACCTGTTTTCACTTTGTCATTACAGGGTATTGTGTGTAGATTGCTGAGGATTTGTTTTTATTTAATCGATTTTAGAATAAGGCTGTAACATAACTAAATGTGTACAAGGGGTCTGAATACTTTTTGCAGGCACTGTACCTACCCGTACGCTACGGTCACAAAATGTAGGTCCCTTATTGTTCCTAGAATTGGCAAGCTTTTTTTTCTCGCAATACTCCACTTGAGTAGATTGGGTCACTGACATGATCTTCCTGTCCGGTTTTGCGCCCCCTCAGGCTCGTGTGGTGGGGGAGATCTTTGTTGGTTTTCGTTGTCTGATGGTAGTAAATTGGTGGTTTGTTGATATCCCTCTGGTGGTGTGGGGGCTGTGCTTTTGCAAAGTGGGTGGGGTTATATCCTGCCTGGTTGACCCTTTCCGGGGATATCGTCCTGGCTGTCCCCATCCCCAGTCCACCTGGTCCTACTGCTTATCCAGTTTCTGCTGTTCTGCCTGCGGCTATGGAACCCTGACCTGTTCACCAGACGTGCTACACTTTTAGAAAAAATGGTCTGTTTAGAACATAAAAGGGTTCTTCGGCTGTTTCCGTAGGGTAACCCTTTGAAGAACCGTTTTTGGTTCCTTGAGGAACCCTTTTTGGTTCCCTTAGAGGGCTCTACATGGAACCAAAAGAGTTCTACCTGGAACCAAAAAGGGTTCTACCTGGAACCAAAAAGGGTTATCCTATGGGGATAGATTAATCATTTTTTCTAAGAGTGTACCTATTCCGGACCTGTTGTTTCGATCTTCTCTCTCTCTCTCTCTCTCTCTCTCTGTCTCTCTCTCTCTCTCTCTCTCTCTCTCTCTCTCTCTCTCTCTCTCTCTCTCTCTACATCTGCAGTACTTACTCTTTGGGGTTTAAGGCTAGGTTTCTGTAATCAGTTTCTGATATCTGCTGATGTTAAAAAAGGGCTTTATAAATACATTTGATTGATTGATTGATTAATGATATCACTACTATCAGTTCCCTTTCTGAGGGACATTGGGGTTTGGCTGCAACACAGTGTTTGCCTTCCCGTCAATCTTTAGGATAAGTAACTTGACTTCCCCATTGAAATGTATGCTGCGGTATGTGTCTCTAAGAGGCCTAGTGCAGACGGATGTCTCTGGTAACAGGTTGGCTGACAGTGGAGATGACCATCGTTGACACTTGGTGACAGACAGAGAGGGATTTTGATGGACAAATTGAAGTGTCATGCAGTTTAAGCCCTGCCGATCTTAGTTATTGCACAGCATGTTGCTTGTCTGTTGTCAGTGCTTCAGAGTGAGATTAAGGATCGGAGTGTTAGAAGTCTAAGCTTTACTGGAACACACATTATTGTACTTTCTTGAATTGTTTACTTTCTTGTGAATGCGTATCAGAGAGAAATACCTGACCTTGTAAAATCAAGGATTGCTTTGGTCCTAGTTGGTCTGTGACTTTTTGCAAACTCTGTAAGAACCTATTTGTATGTAAGTGCTGACCACAACGAGTGTGTGTACATGCTATACAGGCATGTAAATGGATGAATATGCTACAGTAATCTAGCGTATCCTCATTATATACATTCTAATCATAACCTCAGTGGCGTTGTTAAAACAGTATGAGATGACATACAAGGCCCCTCCGGCTGATCTCTCTCACCTGTTGCCTCTGCCAGAAAAYGTCCCAACAGGTGCCACATAAAGCTTCTGGGAAAACATTGCCAGCCCTAATAAAGGAGCCCAAATGGGGCCTCGCTCTCTTGTTAGACTCTGGCAGTTTCACAAAAGCACATTCATCACAACCTTCAGGCCCAGTCAGAGATCTGATGGGCAATGGACGCTCCACCAAAGAGTGTGGAGGGAATCGCGTGCCGGAAGAGTTGGCAACGCTCCAGACATCACGCATGGAGTACTGCCAAACACTGAGACAAGGGTACTGCTTTGGAGACACACACGCACGCACGCACGCACGCACGCACGCACGCACGCACGCACGCACACACACACACACACACACACAAGCGCACACACACGCACACACATGCACGTATGCACTAATACACACATGCAGTGAAGCATGACCTGGGTCAATGTTTTACATGATTCGGTACCAAAGGGGAGGTCACAGAAAGTGACCCTGTTCAGAGACGGGGGTCGGCAAAAGATTAGTCAGTGCAGTAAAAATTCCTGGGTCCAGGTGTAGGCCAATAAAGAGTGACGCAAGGCCCCATTAGCCCACAATGCTTTCCACTCGACCAAGGCAACCATCACAGCACTTAGGAGGGTTGTTCCAACCACTCTGACCCCAGACTGTCAGGCCTCAAACCTGAACTCCATACTATATTCCCTTGTTCTTACATGTACAGTCATATCCTCCTGACTGTACTTATAGTATATATCTAGTAGGCTATATCAGGATTGTTAAACCTATAGATCCAGAAACATCATTTTGGGCCCAGATGGTCTCTTCTCCATATGGGAGATACTTTGAGTAAAGTTTTGTTTTCAGTGGATGTGTCTTTATCTTTCCTCTAAATTACAAATGAAGCTGCAGTCTCTCATGCTGTCATCTTTGTTTACCTTCTTCATGTTGAAACTTTGCTGGTAAAAAATATAAATAGAAAAGGAACCAAGTGTATTTCAGGTCCACCCACTCACAGCTAAATATCATACAGGAAGGTATGTTTCAGCGCGCACATATTTTTGGTTTGTGAGAGCCTCATCTAAAAACCTTCCTGTAAAAACCTTCCTCAACCCTGGAGTAAGCACTAGAGCAGGGGTATTTAACTCTTAACCTATGAGGTCCGGAGCCTGCTGGTTTTCTGTTCTACCTGATAATTAATTGCACACACCTGGTGTCCCAGGTCTAAATCAGTCCCTGATTAGTGGGGAACAATGAAAAAACGCAGTGGCCCTGGCTTCGGAGGTCCAGAGTTGAGTTTGAARGGACTAGATCAAGTTTTTATTGAGAATGTTCACATCCTATCATAGGGGCAGATATCAGTAGGCCAGTAGGCTATTCTGTGAGTACACATGTGCATAACTGATCTATAGTTAAATGTATGAGAGTGAGAAAAAATAATATTTTTACCATATTAGTCTTTTTTAGAACAGAGCCAAATATTGTTACAAATCGGAAAAGCCTGCAATGGACCCCATCCACTATCCCTCATTCCATGAAGAAGAAAAAAACATAAAAACAAGACGAAAACAAAACATCGAGCCTCTGATGCACGCAATAAATCAAGTCAATTCTGATTAATTTGATTCTGACAAATTAAGCCAGGGCCTAACCAGGATCTGAGCATGTGTGTGTTTAGATTGTGTTCATCTGGTTATTACTGTAAGTACTGGGTATGTTTTGGGCCTGGATGCCTACTTCAGTGTGTTTTATAGACTGAACGACTGCGAGCTGGGGAGGACCCGGCCCCTCTAGCAGGGAAGGCAGCCACCTCTTGATTACGGAACGCTCAGTGATTGTTATTATGAACAGTGCTTTTCTTGGAATGTGCATGCACATTGTAATTGTTGTCTATAAGGCGTCTTCCGAGTCTCTTTGTCTCTTGTTAGCGGCTTGCTAATTGGGGAACTTTGTCAAAGACCCCTGTTACTCTCCTGTACTTTCGTAATCTGTCACTTTTATTTTGGGCAGGGTCGGCGTGAATTCGCACTCAAGGTTTGGATGGCGAGGCTTGCATAACATAATAATAAAACAGCAGTTGGATTTCCCCCTTTTGATAAAGAATAATTGCTGTTGCCATGGACAGCGGGATAAAGTGGTTTCTATGCAGTTTGGCAGGGTATTGATCACAGTTCTACTTGTGTTGAAAGACTTGTGCACACAGATCTTACTCTGACGCCTGCAGCTTTAAAAGGCTCCGAGACAGAGGCAAAGTGCTTTAGATTTATACGATCCTTCCTTGGTTTTCATTGTGCTTTCCAAATTACATTTAGATTACCACCATACCCTCTCTGATGTGACAGTATACAGTATGAAGTTGTTGTCAGTGATACTGTAGTTACAATCTAATTGTTGCTGTGTACAATAAAAGTCCTGGCGTTGATTTTATTATAAATGCCATAATAGTTAACGAATTTTGAACGTTATCATGTGAAGACTTTAATGGACCTTAGAAAATTCCCAGTTGTTTAGCAGACCATGCTCCCACCTCACCATGGTCAGAGAGGGTCAAAGGTCCACCTCTTGGGGCTTTAAAGAAGAGCCTTGTAGTGTACAGGAATCATGACCAGATAAAGCCACTCACCAGTCAAGTATCAATGGTATGCACATCTGCTTGCACTGCATAACATTAAAGAGTCAGCTTGGAGTGCAGAGAGCTATTCTGTGAGTTTCCGTGAAATGAATCCATATTATGATTTCTAACATATCTTGGCTTTTGGAACTATTTTTTAAGAACATTGTATTAGAGTGACTCAGCTACCAGCWGACTCTTTTGTTTCCTTGATCACAGACAGTATGTTAGCCGAGAGCTTTGCAGAGGGACAACTTGGCTCAGAATGACTGTACACAATGAGTGTGTTCTCTCCTTTTATACTCCTTAGAATAGCTGCCCTCCCATTGGCTGAGAGAAGATTCTCACTGAATCAAACTGGGCCAATAAGAGAGTAGCACTTCCTGTTCTGTGAAAGATGTTTCCTGTTGATAGTTAAGTGTCGGGGGACAAACCATTGGCGAGCTAGCAGTGTTTTCGTGACCTTTGTGAGCCCTGCGGAAACGTTGATGGTGATAACGCTGTGCGGTGTGTATCGGCACATGGCCTGTGCGGACGCGTGAGAATCAGTGTTTGGGTCAGAAAGTAAACACGGCATGGCGCCTCAGCCCAAGCAAACTTTCCCAGAACTGCACTCAAACAGCACAGATAGATGGCCCATATCTTTCGCTATTGTTGGACGTTCTTGGTGGCTCTTCCAAGAACGTCTACGTAGTTTTGATTGTGTTGTGCTTATCGCGCATCAACTGAAATAGTGCAGTCCTGGCCAAAAAGCTGGAGGGGGGATTTTGTGCGCACACACCTCTCTTTATCTTCCTAGCACACCCCCAACTTCAACTTCCTTCTTGTCCCTTAAGAAGTTTTGCCTGCAGGACCTTTCTTGAAGACCCCAGACAGCACTCAGCCTATGAGCTACTACAATTTAACTCCTCTAAGTCAGATTCATCGGCTGTAGAGGGGCAGAATGCTTCATGCCCTGCATGTTACCATCCTGTCAACTAACAGCAGTTGTCAATGTCTAGAATCATTTTCAGGAAGTGAAAGAAAATCAATTTCCCCCCTAGGATAGGTTTTATGTAATATTTTGTAATTGATTGTCCAGCTTCCCTTATTGTTCCATGGTTTTACTCGACTTGTCAACGGACAGACAGCTTCATGTGAACATATACAGCACTGCGTTTGCCATTAATTATGTGTTTGGAAGTGTAGGAAGTGGTTTGATCATGATTTATCTGTTTGGTCACGTAGGCCTAGTGATCAACCTTTACGGGAATTTAGCTGTTGTGGTAGGACTGAGGTGGGTGTTACAAGAACTAAGACCACAGAAGAATTTGTGACATTATGATGTGTGTGTGTGTGTGTGCGCGCACACACTCAAAACGAGTTGGTCTACAGTCTCCAACGAATGAGTTCCGTGAGTTCAGAACACCTTACACTCTCCTCTGTGTATGTCTGACTTTTTCAACTTTCTGCTATACATACTCAGAGTCAGTACTTACAACTGAAACTTGTAAGAAGCCGAGAAGAATCGCTGCGATTTATCCTTCAACCAAAACTTGACAGGAAGCTCTGGAATCAGGAAATGGTCGAATTCTGTTTTCTGTGTGCGACTTAAGCCACTGAAACAAACTTGCAGCGAGTCTCCCAACATAGGATCCCCTGTGTTCAGCATCTTAATCAGCCAAACATGTCTCCCCTGGCCCTGGTTCTCCTCGACAGCAGAAAGAGACCACTGTAGTGCAAAGGCTGCTTTTGTATTTCAGGAAGCTATTTTCTATGAGCCCTTTCAAGGTACAATACTTAGAAAGTGTACACTGTTTACTGTTATTCTCTATGGTGTGTTGTATGTTGTGCTGATAACTGATTACTATGACTCTGAATTTAAACGATATTTTAGTTTTTTATGTGCACTAAATATCAGATTGGTATTATTAATCTAATTAACTTGTTAACTGTTATTAAAATCAAATCAAATCAAATTTATTTGTCACTTTGTTGCTTTTATGAATTTTGTCTTGCTGCTTTTTGTTCTATGTTGCTCTGTCTGTATGCTACGTCTTGCTTGTCCTATGTTGCTCTGTCTGTATGCTATGTCTTGCTTGTCCTATGTTGCTATGTCTTGCTTGTTCTATGTTGCTATTGTCTGTATTGTAATTGTTTTTAATAACCTGCCCAGGGACTGCGGTTGAAAATTAGCCGGTTGGCTAAAACCGGCACTTTTACTGAAACGTTGATTAATGTGCACTGTCCCTGTAAAAATAAAAATAAACTCAAACTCAAACTCAAACATACACATGGTTAGCAGATGTTAATGCGAGTGTAGCGAAATGCTTGTGCTTCTAGTTCCGACAATGCAGTAATAACCAACAAGTAACCTAACAATTCCACAACTACTACCTTATACACACAAGTGTAAAGGGATAAAGAATATGTACATAAAGATATATGAATGAGTGATGGTACAGAACGGCATAGGCAAGATGCAGTAGATGGTATAGAGTACAGTCTATACATATGAGATGAGTAATGTAGGGTATATGAACATAAAGTGGCATAGTTTAAAGTGGCTAGTGATACATGTATTACATAAAGATGGCAAGATGCAGTAGATGATATAGAGTACAGTATATACATATACATATGAGATGAGTAATGTAGGGTATGTAAACATTATATTAAGTGGCATTGTTTAAAGTGGCTAGTGATACATTTTTACATAATTTCCATCAATTCCCATTATTAAAGTGGCTGGAGTAATAATCGGTAACTAATGCTTCATAGTTTTTACCCACAACTTGCAAGCCTATATTTGTAAGATATTATTAATGAATTATGAATGTTTATGAATAATATATGATATGTCATCTATCAGGTGTTGTTCTGACTCAAATAGAGACGGGAATGCAAAGACACATTGCCTCTGGTTAGTGACATGCCTCAAACTGAATGATGTGTATTACAGTAGCCTAATATGTCAGGGTTACTCACACTCTCACCCTGCTGGGAATGATCCCTGCTTGGCCTCTGGTGTTGGAGTCATTCATAGTTTACCACTCGTCTGATCTCCATCCCACACTGCTGTTGTTTCTCATTGGAATTCAATTCTGTTCAAATAGATTTGTTGTTCATAAAATCATGTACATAAGATGGAAAAGTGCCTCATAACACACAACACATTCAAAATTACTATATTGATTACAAGAGGCTGGGTCCCATGATAGTGAATCCTCACACACATAGTAAAAACAAAACTAATACTATTGCTGCACACAAACAGAAGGAGCAGTATTTCACCTGATCATCCAAAGGGTATTACAGTATGTTAGCAAATGGTGAACACAGCAGTTTTCTTGGGGTCTATGTCATCAGTAACTGAAATTAATCATAGGAACATGATTAGAGAGTTTAACAGTCACATGTACAGGGTTGCAGGTGTAATTACAGGGTACAGTGAAATTCTTGAGCTCCGAGCTCCAACAATGCAGGACAACGTGAAATAAAACACTATAATAATATAATAATAATAATATACATATTAACAACTGTGTAAATAATAAATGTCCATTGGGGTGGGGGCAGGATAAATGTCAGTTGGACTGGTAGGAAGTCTGGGGGTCAGGAGGGGGACAAGGGGAGCAGGCAGCTAACTAGTGGTGGCTATTCAGCAGCCTGATGGTCTGGTGGTAGAAGCTATTGGCCAGTCTTATAGTTTTTGTCATGATGCTCCTATACTTGGTGTTGTAGGGGTCCTGGGGGGCAGGCAGTATGCCCTCAATTGTGCGTTCGGCTGAACGCACCACCCTCTGTATCGCCTTGCTGTCTGGCCGTGTAGTTGCCGTACCAGGCTGTAATACAGCCCAACAGTATGCTCTCGATGGTGCTCCTGTAGAACACTGTGAGGGCCCTTGAGGACAGGTCAAATTTCTTCAGCATCCTGAGGTTGAAGAATCGCTGTCGTGTCTTTTTGTCTGTGTGGTTTGTGGGCGCTGAGGAACTTGACGTTTTTGACCGTCTCTACGGCGGCCCCGTTGATAAGGATAGGGGTGTGCCCAGCCTGGTTCCTCCTGAAGTCCACAATCAGCTCCTTTGTTTTGTTTTGTTTTGCTGACGAGGGAGAGGTTTCTTACCTGGCACCATGCCGTCAAAGTGCCTACCTCCTCCCTGTACTGCCTTGGTTTCTCAAATGTCTGCCTCGCCTGGTTCACCAACTACTTCTCAGACAGAGTTCAGTGTGTCAAATCAAAGGGCCTGTTGTCTGGAACTCTGGCAGTCTCTATGGGGGTGCCACAGGGTACAATTCTCGGGCCGACTCTTTTCTCTGTATATATCAATGATGTCGCTCCTGCTGCTGGTGATTATCTGATCCACTTCTACGCAGACGACACCATTCTGTATACATCTGGCCCTTCTTTGGACGCTGTGTTATCAAACCTCCAGACGAGCTTCAATGCCATACAACACTCCTCCGTGGCGTCCAACCGCTTTTAATTGCTAGTAAAACTAAATGCATGCTCTTCAACCGATCGCTGCCCGCCCGTCTAGCATCACTACTCTGGACGGTTCTGACTTAGAATATGTGTACAACTACAAATACCTAGGTATCTTGTTAGACTGTAAACTCTCCTTCCAGACTCACATTAAGCATCTCCAATCCAAAATTAAATCTAGAATCGGCTTCCTATTTCACAACAAAGCATCCTTCACTCATGCTGCGAAACATACCCTCGTAAAACTGACTATCCTACCGATCCTTGAATGTCATGACTGTCATGATCCCTGTCATTTACAAAATAGCCTCCATCACTCTACTCAGCAAACTGGATGTAGTCTATCACAGTGCCATCCGTTTTGTCACCAAAGCCCCATATACTACCCACCACTGCGACCTGTATGCTCTCGTTGGCTGGCCCTCGCTTCATATTCGTCGCCAAACCCACAGGCTCCAGGCCATCTATAAGTCTTTCCTAGGTAAAGCCCCGCCTTATCTCAGCTCACTGGTCACCATAGAAGTACCCACCCGTAGCACGCTCTCCAGCAAGTATATTTCACTGGTCATGCCCAAAGCCAACTCCTCCATTGGCAGCCTTTCCTTACAGTTCTCTGCTGCCAATGACTGGAACGAATTGCAAAAATCACTGAAGCTGGAGTCTTATATCTCCCTCACTAACTTTAAGCATCAGCTGTCCGAGCAGCTTACTGATCATTGCACCTGTACACAGCCCATCTGTAAATATCCCACCCAACTACCTCATCCCCATATTGTTATTTTTTTTTGTGCTCCTTTGCACCCCAGTATCTCTACTTGCAAATTCATCTTCTGCACATCTATCACACCAGTGTTTGATTTCTAAATTGTAATTATTTCGCCACTATGGCCTATTTATTGGCTTACCTCCCTAATCTTACTACATTTGCACACACTGTATATCCCATGTGTAACTCCGTGTTGTTTGTGTCGCATTGCTTTGCTCTATCTTGGCCAGGTCGCAGTTGTAAATGAGAACTTGTTCTCAACTGGCCTACCTGGTTAAATAAAGGTGAAATAAATGTTTTTGAAAAAATGAGTTCCTGCCAAGCCAGCAGTTACTCTTCCTGGGGTCCAGCAAAAAAACATGACATTACATTTCACAACAGATTTCACAACACATTAAGTGTGTGCCATCAGGCCCCTACTCTACTATCACATATCTACAACATACAATCCATGTGTACATGTGTGTGTTATCATGTGTGTGTGTTTGTATGCGTGTGCCTGTGTGTGTGTCTCTTCACAGTCCCCCCATAAGGTCTATTTTTAAATCAGATTTTTTTAAGCTGAACAGCATCCTCACATATGCATTACTTTTTTCCAGGTGGGTGAGGGCAGTGTGCAGAGCAATGGCTATTGTGTCGTCTATGGATCTGTCAGGGCGGTAGGTGAATTGGAGAGAATTGAGTGTGTCCGGGAGGGAGGAGGTGATGTGGTCTTTGACTAGCCTCTCAAAGCACTTCATGATAATGGAAGTGAGTGCTGCGGGTCGGTAGTCATTCAGTTAAGTTACTTTCCTTTTCTTGGGCACGGGGATGATGGTGGACATCTTGAAGTAGGTGGAGATAGTGGCCTGAGCTAGAGAGAGATTGAAAATGTCAGAAAACACAACTGCCAGCTGGTATGCAAATGCTCTGAGGGCGCGGCTAGGGATGTTGTCTGGGCCGGCAGCCTTGCAAGGGTTAACACGTTTGAATGATTTACATACGTCCTCTGTGCAGACCATAAGTACGTAGCCCTCGTTGTCCTCTCCTCGACCGCTCAGAGTCCTTGCTGTCCTCGAAGCGTGAGAAAATGCAGACGCAGGTGAAGTGTCAGTGTCAAGCTTACAATTATAACGCTTTATCGTGCCTCAGTATAACATGGCAAATCACTCTGCTTGGATGGCTCTCTCTTCTAGAATATTCTTACTATAGCATAACTTAAACAGTTATATTCCTGCTATATTTTATCATATAGCCACTTGTTCTAAGAATAGGTTGATTCGATTTAGTCTGGTGTTTTATAGACTGTTACATTTTTGCTTTCATTTGCACTGCAGTTTTGTAGTATATAACTGGAGACATGACTCTGTGTAGGGAATTTAGTTCAGTCCATTGTTTGTTAGTCCAAACTGTGTCAAAGGAATGCAGTAAGTGTGTGAATAATTACAGCCTGTTTTTTACCTTCGATTTTCTAAGTTACTGCCCATAAAGCCCAAGTTGTAAAATACCAGCCAATTCAAAATGTTCCTGGATATTTGTGGTTTTGAGCCTTTCCGCTCCACATTCCACAGTCCTGTGCTGTTAGTTTCTCAGGTGGCTTCAAATTCCCCACTTTGTCAGTTGTAGCAATCACTGAAGACACCTCATTCCTGGCTGAATATGAGTCCTTGTTCTAAGTTTTGCTCCTACCACCAACCATTGACAGTTTTTTCTCTCTGGACCTGGGGTTTTCAATACACCTTTGATGGCAGACAGACGTGTAGTTTGTATTCACAAAGCCCTTGTGGAAAAATCGCACAACACCTCATAGGCTTATAGGGGCCACTGTTTTAGGACAGAAATTACTATTACAACAACAAAGGAGTTGTGAAGCCTCAAGGCCTGTAGTGGCTGACTTTGAGAGATGTTTGTGAAGAATTGGTAATGCTAGTTCATTCTCTATATTACTTTAGTGGTGATCCTAACTGACCTAAGACAGGGAATTTTTAGTAGGATTAAATGTCAGGAATTGTGAAAAACTGAGTTTAAATGTAGTTGGCGAAGGTGTATGTAAACTTTCGACTTCAACTGTATGTACACTCAGCATCACATTGAAGTGTGCATTACTAACACACATTATAAGGCTTGGATAACACCGTAGGTCCAGTTCTGCTGTGCTAAAGGCATGTTTAAAACATGCTGAAAGGCAGCTAATGGCCAAGGTGAATTCCATTTGTAAATCTCTCTTGTCTCGTAAGAAATCTTCATCTGAGGCCTTTATCCGCCAGGGCATTAATGTCAACAGCCACTTTACTGTTAGGTTTTCTGAACCTGTGTGTCTACACTTGCTTGTTACACTGTTTGCCTTTCTGCAGACATACCCAGTTACAAAATCTACCTGATTGATGGGTTTGTAGAGTTGTGCAACGCCACACAGGTCCTATTGGGAAATTAATTACTGTACAGTCCACATAGCCTGTCAATATTGGCACGCTGCGGCTGAAAAAACTAGAGTATTGAAGATATGAGGATGTTAATCTTGGCAATGCTAACAGAACGAAGCCTTTTGTGTGAGCTGAAGAAAAGGCCTGACAGCTGGTTCAAACACCTTTATTACCTGAACAGGGCCTCTTCTATCAGAACTTGGCCACCGTACTCTACTGTATTGTACTGTACCTAGGTGGAGGCATACCAGTTAGATTCCAGTTAGTGAATGTATGTATAGTACCACAGGTGTAGAATGTAAACATATAGAGAAATTCAGTACAGTGTAAGGCTGTGAATTAAATGTATGTCAACAATGTTACAAAAATATTGACTCTATATTATCCCGGGTTGGACTGTAAGCTTTGTACATGACTAATGAGTGAAATGACTGATAGATAATATTTGACCTGTTTATTGGTTTATTCGGATCCCCATTAGCTTTTGCCGAAGCAACAGCTATTCTTCCAGTGGTCCACACAAAAACATTAAACACGAGTAAGGAACACTGATATTAAAAAAATGGTACCCATGAGTTCTGGGGGTGTACGTTTTTTAATGATTAATTTTACCTTTATTTAACTAGGCAAATCAGTTAAGAACAAATTCTGATTTTCAATGACGGCCTAGGAACAGTGGGTTAACTGCCTTGTTCAGGGGCAGAATGACAGATTTTTATCTTGTCAGCTTGAGGATTTGATATTGCAACCTGTCTCCCCTAAAGGGCTTCATTGCCCAAATTCCAAAGTATTCCTTTGAAGGACAGCACCAGTTCACTCACTAACATGAACAGTACTCACTGAGCTACACCAGTTAACCACAGGCCATGCCAATCAGTCAGCCTATGAGCACATCTGTCTCCCGTAATCAGCTGTGATGGTATGTAGGTTGTTGGCACCTTTCCTGTAGAGTGAATAAGACTGTCTGGTGTGAACCGCTCTGTCACTAGGCCTGGGGCAGGGGGTGTCATGCCAGGTTACAGGCTGGAAAGGTTGAGGGCTGAAGCACTGAACCCATTCCTTAGCAGCAGAGCAGAACTGATTCCAGACGTCAGACGGACTAACCCTAACCTAAACCTCTATCCTAACCCTAAACTTAGCCCTAATAAAATGTTATTTGATTTGAACTTTAGCCCAAAACCTAACCCTAGGCCTTATTCTAAACCTAACACTAACCCTTACCGTAACCTTAGCAAGCATTTGCATATCAACAGATAGTATGACCATGTGTAGAGCAGACAGTGCATTTGGAAAGTATACAAACCCCTTGACTTTTTCCACATTTTGTTACGTTACAGCCTTATTCTAAAAGGGTTTAAATAGTTTTTTCCCCCTCATCAATCTACACACAATACCACATAATGACAAAGCAAAAACAGGTTTTTAGAAATGTTAGCAAATGTATATAAAAAATACTGAAATACCACATTTACATAAGTATTCAGACCCTTTACTCAGTACTTTGTTGAAGCATCTTTGGTAGCGATTACAACCTCAAGTCTTCTTGGGTTTGACGCTACGAGCTTGGAACACCTGTATTTGGGGAGTTTCTCCCATTCTTCTCTGCAGATCCTCTCAAGCTCTGTCAGGTTGGATGGGGAGCATTGCTGCACAGCTATTTTCTGGTCTTTCCAGAGATATTTGATCGGGTTCAAGTCCGGGCTCTGGCTGGGCCACTCAAGGACATATTCAGAGACTTGTCCCGAAACCACTCCTGCGTTGTCTTGGCTGTGTGCTTAGGGTCATTGTCCTCTTGGAAGGTGAACCTTCGCCCCAGTCTGTCCTGAGCGCTCTGGAGCAGGTTTTCATCAATGATCTCTCTGTACTTTGTTCCGTTAATCTTTCCCTCGATCCTGACTTGTCTTCCTGTCCCTACCGCTGAAAAACATCCCCACAGCATGATGCTGCCACCACCATGCTTCACCCTAGGGATGGTGCTAGGTTTCCTCCAGACGTGACACATGGCAGTCAGGCCAAAGATTTTAATTTTGGTTTCATCAGACCAGACAATCTTGTTTCTCATGATCTGAGAGTCCTTTGGGTGCTTTTTGGCAAACTCCAAGCGGGCTGTCATGTGCCTTTTACTGAGGAGTGGCTTCCGTCTGGTCACTCTACCATAAAGGCCTGATTGGTGGAGTGCTGCAGAGATGTCAGAGTGACAATCGGGTTCTTGGGCACCTCCCGGACCAAGACCCTTCTGCCCAGATAGCTCAGTTTGACYGGACGGCCAGCTCTAGGAAGAGTCTTGGTGGTTCCAAACTTATTCCATTTAAGAATGGTGGAGGCCACTGTGTTCTTGGGGACCTTCAATGCTGCAGAAATGTTTTGGTACCCTTCCCCAGATCTGTGCCTCGACACAATCTTGTTTCGGAGCTCTACTGACAATTCCTTCGACCTCATGGCTTTGTTTTTGCTATGATATGCACTGTCAACTGTGGGGCCTTATATAGACAGGTGTGTGCCTTTCCAAATCATGTCCAATCAATTGAATTTACCACAGGTGGACACTAATCAAGTTGTAGATACGTCTCAAGGATACACAATGGAAACAGGATGCACCTGAGCTCAATTTTGAGTCTTATAGCAAAGGGTCTGAATAGTTATGTAAATAAGGTTATTTCTAGTGGCCTCCCTAGTGGCGCAGCGGTCTAAGGCACTGCATTGCAGTGTTTGAGGTGTCACCACAGACCCAGGTTCAATCCCAGGATGTGTCACAGCTGGCCGTGACTGGGAGACCCATGAGGCAGCACACAATTGTCCGTGTTACAGGAGTGTTTGGCCGGCCGGAATTTCCTTGTCCCTTTGCTCTCTAGCGACTCTTTGTGGCATTCCGGTAGCTTGCAAGCTGACTTTGGTCACCAGCTGGATGAGTTGCAGTGATGGGACAAGACTGTAACAACCAATTGGGGAGAAAAAGGGGTAAAAGTAAAATAAATAATAATTGGATTGCAAACAAAAAAAAAAAGTTTTCGCTTTGTCATTATGGGGTATTGTGTGTAGATTGATGAGGAAAACAAATCATTTAATCCATTTAAAAGGMTGTAACGTAAGAAAATGTGGAAAAAGTCAAGGGGTCTGAATACTTTCCAAATGCACTGTATACTATATTTGGGACTATCCAAATAAAGGGTGAGCGACAGTTGTTGAACGTACGTAACTTCCACTCCACTCCATCCCAACCTCAAACTTTTATTTTAATAGACCTCTGCTACTACTTGATTCTCTCTCTTCTTTTTCAGTGGTCCTCTCATTTGGGTTCTTAGCGAGATGATTGACTGTAGCACTCTGACTATGGTAAACCAGAGTTGATTTGGGAGAGTTATATTCTAGACTGAGGACTGCACACCTGAATTGCCAAGGCGTGAGTTGAAAAATTGTCTTAAAAGAATCTGGCTGCGCACTCTTGCCTCAGTGCGTTATCGTATTCTCACAGCCAATTTACGTGCATCAGCTGCCTTCATCTGATTATCTTTTATGTGTTTGTTCGGAAAAGTTATCTATCTACATTTAAATTTAAGTCATTTAGCAGACGCTCTTATCCAGAGCAACTTACAAATTGGAAAGTTCATACATATTCATCCTGGTCCCCCCGTGGGGAATGAACCCACAACCCTGGCGCTGCAAGCGCCATGCTCTACCAACTGAGCCACACGGGACCAGCTGGCTGGCAATCCTCACTGATGTCACTGTGGGAAACAGAGGAGAGCCAGACTAAGCTGTTCTTCCAATCTCTTAGTCTTTGTAACTGGATTAAACCAGGAAGAATATAATAAGATATATATGCTCTGTTGAGCAACACTGTTCCTGTGGTTGAAATGGCACTGATAGAAACAGCGTTAGGACACCTAGGATTTAATGGAGACGTATGAGGACTCTAGAGAGAAATAACGTCTGCTTTTGAGACAGGCCATCGCGTGCATGTTTCCATTCTCAAGTCACAACTATCAGTGCATTCAGGATCTGCTGTCAGAGAAATAGGAGCGATGGGATCTGGGGTTTTGGAGCAGTCCCTTGGAATGTTATCTGTTCATAAGTGGACTTACAGTATGAACAGATGACATGCATGCATGGCTGTAAGTCGCTTTGGATAAAAGCGTCTGCTAAATGGCATAAATTATTATTTATTATATATTATCATATTATTATTATATTTGATGTACAGCATGCTGTAGTATTGTGATAGACCCCTCCTTACCACAGACATTGGCAGACTGTCCTCTGACTGAGCTAAGGGAATCATTAAACGTTTAACAAACAATAGAATAAAAGAGAATAATCAGATGGAGAGACAAAAAAATATTTTTCATGTGGTGAACTTTCTGGTGTTTTCCAACTGTGACAAAAGTTTATAAGAAATCAAAGACAGAAAGACATTCTGAACTGTTGCCAACTACTGTACAGTCTTCCTGGTCCGGGTTCTGTAGATCTTTAACTATATTTACTTTTATTAGAAGGCTGTCCCTTAAAGCGGCAATCAGCAGTATAAATAATTACAAAGCGTCATCCCCGCCCCTGTTTCGGTAAAAGCTGAGGGATGGGTCTGGAGAAATATGACCACTCAAATCCATAGACAGGGCTATGGATACAAGGACTGATAGCTTATATTTTGGGTTCTGATGGGGGACGACAGTTGAACTAAGCTCATGAGGCATTTATAAGTTATTTTCTTTAAGAATCAATTGGTATATATCATTAATTTATATGTCCAAAAATGGATGTAGCAACTGCTGAATGCCCCTTTAAGACAATCTTATCTGAGGTATAGTGCTTACGTGATTAGAAAGGCATTAAAAGTTTGCCACGCAGTAAAGCAATCAATAAAAAGGTCCTCCGTCACCGCTCCAGGTGTTCAATGTCTAACTTGTTTCTGTGTTACCTGGTTACCTGGAGACTGTTTTGGTTCTCATTCAAAGGCACAATCTAAGACCAGAGAAAAAAGAGAAGGATCCGGAACTAAAACAAGCATAAACTGCAGAGACATAATTTCACCATCTACAATCACATTCCTTCAGAGAGCTTGATGGGAACCACTCCGGGTGAAAAATTGCGTCTTTCTCTCTCTCTTGTTTATCAAGTGGGTTAGTGGTGTGGTAGATAGAGTACACATTTACAGAGTGCTCACAATCACACCACCGATAACATTTCTGAGCAGGAAGCCCAGCAGGAACATATGCCACATACATGTACACACACACATACACGCACGCACGCACGCACGCATGCACGCACGCACGCACGCACGCACGCACGCACGCACGCACGCACACACACACACACACACACACACAACCACAACCAACAACACACACACCACACACCACTCACACACACACACACACAGTGCTCTGAAGGGTGGGGCTCTACCGTACAAACAGTGTAGTGATGTGTGCTCTGCAGAGACCAACCTGTTTGAAAGGGGCTTGATAGTCCTCTTTGATCTGTGGTGCTGGAGGGGGGGTAGTCTCATGACTGTATAGACCCTTAGTGTTTGGGGTCACTGTGTTGCATGTAGAACAATTAGGGAAGGACACTGGCCTACTGTGGGAGATGTAGTGTAGTCTCAGTGAAGTATGGTAATATGAACTTGGTATTGTACATCCCCGTACTGACTCCATATGTGACTGGGAATGACCCTAATCCCTTTACTAGGTAGCCTAGTGGTTAGGAGCATTGGGCCAGTAACCAAAAGGTTGCTGGTTTGAGTCCCTGATCTGACTAGGTGAAAAATCTGTTAATGTGCCCTTGAGCAAGGCACTTAACCCTAATTGCTCCTATAAGTCGCTCTGGATAATAGCTTCTGCTAAATTACTCAAATGTAAATGTTTACTGTGTGTGTGTGTGTGTGTGTGTGTGTGTGTGTGTGTCATGCACAGCTCCCCAGAGCAGCTGTGCTGATAAAGAGCGTTGGCGCGCTGTGGTGTACGTGAGTGTGGGTGGCTCAGAGCGGCACCAGTTTCTACGACCAGTCTCTATCTCCCTGGGCTCTATCAGCCTCCCGCTGCTGATTAGCACAGACCAGAGTTATGAAACAACCACTGGGAATAGATATAAAGTGGAGTTATTGCTACAGAATGTTGGATTAATGTCAATGGATTCCTGAATATTGACTATTCAATACCCCTTTAGTTGCATTTTTTTTTGTGTTGAGGCCCTAACAGAATGGTTGTTGCTAAGTCATACCCCCACTGTTGAATGGTTTCTCATAACTGGTTGTTCTGCTTTGAATTTTCCTGTGGAACTGCTTGAAATCCCCAGCTCCCCTCTGGAGTCCCAGGCGTCTCTTACTGTACATTTAGTGAGTCAGAGGTGGAAAATTGAATTTATTTAGCGACATCCCTCTTCCTAACCAAACTAACTAATCTAAGCTTTGGCTGTCCAAGTCGACTGCATCAACAATTTTAAATTGCAACACATGCCACACCAGTTTCTCATCATAACACAATATTTCCTCTAAAGCAAAACAGATGGAGAATGATGCAGGCACCGGGAGTCAGAGCCAAAGACGGTCATATATCAAGACTTCCCCGAGACTGGCTGACTGGTGGACAACATTTTGGAGCTTTTACATCGCCAATTCGCAATGGAAATCCTTTGGCATCCGAAGAGTAATGAAAACCCAAAAATGTCTGAAAAACACATCATAATAATGTTATGTAATGGAGAAACCACAACGAGAGAGTGTCTGTGATAGAGCTGAATCCTAACTTGACAAATGTGCACACAATTAAAACTCAAAGCTCCCATGGACGTCAGTGCACAATTTACACAAAACATGCACATTTTTCAAGTTAGGATTCGCCCCCTACAGAATAGGAACCATTCGGAATGTGAGACAGTCTGTCTCAAACACACAAAAAAACTCAAGCATAATAACAGTTGACTAATACTTGAACACATCCCACTGTGACAACCCTTAAGAAAGAGGTACACACAGCCATTTTCCTCTTTTTAAAGTTTATTTTTCTAAATGTTCAGTATCTGTGCTGTAGATGTCCAGTTGTGTCCTTCCCAGGTGGTAAAAGCTCTGGTCTCTTTGTGTCTCTAATACACTGCTTCATCTGTATTCAGACCTTTCATTAGCTCTGTGTAAATACACCCGTGGGGATAAATGATGCCCCAGGGTCCGTTTCAGAGCAAACTCTGATGGTGGCTATTTAGTGTTGACTTACTCATAAACAACAAAGAAGATTGGGGGCTATTCAACCAGCCGTGAGCAAAAGCTCTTTTTAATGAGGTGTAAAAGGCCACATTTTAGACTCGCAGCAAACATCAAACTATAAATAGTGTTTCTGGTCAAATTACAGTTTAAGGTGCATGCCAACACACCCATTTTCAGAAACCTTGTTGCGTAGACTGGAGTGTATGTGACATACATACATTACAGATGATAGAGGTGGTTTTTGATTCAACTTTGTGCAAAGATATACAGTGGGGAGAACAAGTATTTGATACACTGACAATTTTGCAGGTTTTCCTACTTACAAAGCATGTAGAGGTCTGTAATTTTTATCATAGGTACACTTCAACTGTGAGAGAAGGAATCTAAAACAAAAATCCAGAAAATCACATTGTATGATTTTTAAGTAATTAATTTGCATTTTATTGCATGACATAAGTATTTGATACATCAGAAAAGCAGAACTGAATATTTGGTACAGAAACCTTTGTTTGCAATTACAGAGATCATACGTTTCCTGTGTTCTTGACCAGGTTTGCACACACTGCAGCAGGGATTTTGGCCACTCCTCCATACAGACCTTCTCCAGATCCTTCAGGTTTACGGGGCTGTCGCTGGGCAATACGGACTTTCGGCTCCCTCAAAGATTTTCTATTGGGTTCAGGTCTGGAGACTGGCTAGGCCACTCCAGGACCTTGAGATGCTTCTTACGGAGCACTCCTTAGTTGCCTGGCTGTGTGTTTCGGGTCGTTGTCATGCTGGAAGACCCAGCCACGACCCATCTTCAATGCTCTTACTGAGGAAAGGAGGTTGTTGTCAAGATCTCGCGATACATGGCCCCATCCATCCTCCCTCAATACGGTGCAGTCGTCCTGTCCCCTTTGCAGAAAAGCATCCCCAAAGAATGATGTTTCCACCTCCATGCTTCACGGTTGGGATGTGTTCTTGGGGTTGTACTCATCCTTCTATCCTCCAAACACGGCGAGTGGAGTTTAGAGCAAAAAGCTCTATTTTTGTCTCATCAGACCACATGACCTTCTCCCCATTCCTCCTCTGGATCATCCAGATGGTCATTGGCAAACTTCAGACGGGCCTGGACATGCGCTGGCTTGAGCAGGGGACCTTTGCGTGCGCTGCAGGATTTTAATCCATGACGGCGTAGTGTGTTACTAATGGTTTTCTTTGAGACTGTGGTCCCAGCTCTCTTCAGGTCATTGACCAGGTCCTGCCGTGTAGTTCTGGGCTGATCCTCACATTCCTCATGATCATTGATGCCCCACGAGGTGAGATCTTGCATGGAGCCCCAGACCGAGGGTGATTGACCGTCATCTTGAACTTCTTCTATTTTCTTCTATTTTCTAATAATTGCGCCAACAGTTGTTGCCTTCTCACCAAGCTGCTTGGCTATTGTCCTGTAGCCCATCCCAGCCTTGTACAGGTCCTAAATTTTATCCCTGATGTCCTTACACAGCTCTCTGGTCTTGGCCATTGTGGAGAGGTTGGAGTCTGTTTGATTGAGTGTGTGGACAGGTGTCTTTTATACAGGTAACGAGTTTCAAACAGGTGCAGTTAATACAGGTAATGAGTGGAGAACAGGAGGGCTTCTTAAAGAAAAACTAACAGGTCTGTGAGAGCGGAATTCTTACTGGTTGGAGGTGATCAAATACTTATGTCATGCAATAAAATGCAAATTAATTACTTAAAAATCATCACAAAGTGATTTTCTGGATTTTTGTTTAGATTCCGTCTCTCACAGTTGAAGTGTACCTATGATAAAAATGACAGACCTCTACATGCTTTGTAAGTAGGAAAACCTGCAAAATCGGCAGTGAATCAAATACTTGTTCTCCCCACTGTATGTCTAAGTTTAACAATTTTTCTCTGAATCAGCTCATGTTTTCAGCTATGTTGAATGGTGTTACAATATCGTTGCTTAACATCTCTGTGTACCTGTCAGTCAGGGATTCATTGTCAATGGCCATTCACATCAGTGGTGTTTTTGTAGAGGCAATATTGATAATACTCAGAGTTTGTGAATGGGAGGCCTTTCCCTAACATAAAGGTCCTCTGGAATGCAAATGCTCTCCTCAGACCTTTGTGCTGGCAGTTAGTGAACCTGAGAAAAGGCTCTACCACTTTTGTGCTGCTTTCTCTTTAATGAGGTCAAGTTCACTGATTAGAGAGATGTGGGTGGGGATGGCCTCAAGACAAGACTTGTGTTATTGTTGGAACTTTCACACATTCTTTCAGAGGTATTCATTTGTGTAATTGGAAAGACTTTTCTGAATATATGGATCACTTAATAACAATCCCTTCACTCTATGTATGCTTTTCAGCCTGATCATACAGATTGTTGTGCATTGGCCAATCAACACAGATCTTACATTTCATCAGTGAACTTGTTCTTGGCAAACCTGTAGCCTCATGATGAGAAACCCCTCTGCTCCCAAACACTTGATTCCTTTTAGATGAGAGCTCACATGAAGGCCTGACGAATATTCTTTCAAAGTGGTCTTATTGAAGAGACCAATATTTTCGCAACCTCAGTTTGACCTTTTGACAGACTACGGCCTGCTGAGAGGAGTTTTATCTGATATCCGACTCCTCAAAGTCAGTTGTAAAACTGTTTTGTTATTTGCCACTGTGGTTTTTATAAGAAGATCAGTGCTATCTTCTGTGATCTTTTGAACTAGTTAACTTTGTAGAAACATGGGTAGAAAGGCAGTTATTGTAAGTAGCAATGGATGTACACAGGTTACATTATCATTAAAAGCCATTATTTGGGACTAACGCTCTCTATAACTGTGGCATGTACAGCGAAGATAGAACAGCGCTTGGACTGCTAATAAAACATAAGATCCATTTAAGGTCTTGCTGAATGTGTAATGGAACAGAACACAAGAGTTGACAAGAGTTGGCAACTCTTCTGGGTTCTGTTCCATCCAGCTCGGACTGGAAGTAATTTTTTTCGTAGCAGGTTAGGAGAATTCACGCACCAGGTTAGGAGAATGAATGTAGCAGGTTAGGATAATTAGGTTAAGGTTAGGATTAGGGTATGGGTTAGCTAAAATGCTCTCCTAACCTGCTTCGAAAAGACAATTCCGGTCATAGTTGTACTCCATCTAGTCACAAGCAAGAAATGTTCACAGTAAATAAGTAGTATTTCCTTAAGGGCAGGCAGAGTGTTCTTAGGACTCAATCCAATCAATTGCAGATAAGGAAAACAACAGGTTCACTCAGAATGTTTCCGCTGTATTTTCAGAACAGGTATGGTGTCTATCATATGACTGTATAACAGAGCTTCTGTCCTTCTTCACTCCTCTAACACCTCTTAAACAGCATAAATATTCTACATGAACCTGCAATGTGGTTCTACCATTATCGACAACTAAATTAATTCCATCCATATTATCTTTGGCAGCAGAAGAGAGAGACAGAGTGCTCTATTTTAACAAACCTAACGTGTTATAGGTTATTTCATGTTTGAAATAATTGTGCAATTTTTCATGAAGAAATTGCAAACTAACATGTTGACATTTTTTTTATTTTTTGTAATTTAGCAGACGCTCTTATCCAGAGTGAGTGGATACATTTTCATACTTTTTCATACGTTTGACACTTGCACCTCCCAAGTCCAGAGTCCTTGTTGAAGGTCATGTGACCCAGACTATTCCCCCAGCGTGTCCTCAGATGGAGAGGAATATCCTATAGGTCAGAGGTAATCTTTCACGTGTGTCCTCTCTCTGATACAGGAACACTCAAGTGCCTTGAGAAGACACGTGTGCCTAATTTTCCCAAACCATTTGAGTGGACAGTGGATCCTGAAAGATAGTTTTGTGTCTGTGTTTGCATCTTCTGGTTAGATTTCTATCTCTGTTTACTGTGTCCCCAGTAGGATACTCTATTGGAGTGAACTGGAGCTGTGGGCTGTGTGAGGTTGAAGTAGCCTCCAGGGCAAAGTGCTGCAGAACCAAGAATATGGTGCAGTGGAGGATAACTGATATAAGAAGGAGGGAGGGAGTGTGTGTGTGTGTGTGTGTGTGTGTGTGTGTGTGTGTGTGTGCATGTTTGCTTTCAATATCACCGACTGCACCTGAGCCTTTGTGTGCTCAGACAAAGACTTCAGAAAGGCCTTCCCCGCCATGAGTAATCTGCATTTCGTTATCAAGGTAATCACATTGGCCGAAATCACATTGTCCAACATTACACTCTTAGAAAAAAGTTCCAAAAGGGTTCTTCGGCTGTCCCTATAGGATAACCCTTTTTGGATCCTGGTAGAACTCTTTTGGGTTCTAAGTAGAACCCTCTGTGGAAAGGGTTCTACATGGATCTCAAAAGGGTTCTACTTGGAACCAAAAAGGGTTCTTCAAAGGGTTCTCCTATAGGGACAGCTGAAGAACCCTTTAAGGTTCCAGATAGCACCTTTAGGTTCTAGATAATAGCCATGCATTTTTCACACTCTCTCCATGGTGTCTCAGAGGAGAGCAAACCACTCCAGGATTATACATAATGTGTCACAGGGCACGTGTTCAAACAGATACAGTGCCTTCGGAAAGTATTCAGACCCCTTGACTTTTTCCACATTTTGTTACATACAGCCTTATTCTAAAATGTATTAAATAGTTTTTTTCCCTCCTCAATCTACACACAATACCCCATAATGACAAAGCATTTACGTAAGTATTCAGACCCTTAACTCAGTACTTTGTTGAAGCACCTTTGGCAGAATTTACAACATTGAGTCTTCTTGGGTATGACGCTACAAGCTTGGCACAACTGTATTTGGGGAGTTTCTCCCATTCTTCTCTACAGATCCTCTCAAACTCTGTCAGGATGGATAGAGAGCGTTTCTGTAAATGGGTCTGAATACTTTCCGAAGGCACTGTATATTTACAAGTCACAACTGATCACACATGCATGGTTTAAGGTTGATGATTAAATGCTTATGGAGGATTGT
Source organism: Salvelinus sp. IW2-2015 (assembly GCF_002910315.2). Taxonomy (NCBI): domain Eukaryota; kingdom Metazoa; phylum Chordata; class Actinopteri; order Salmoniformes; family Salmonidae; genus Salvelinus; species Salvelinus sp. IW2-2015. The sequence continues at coordinate 11,742,230 of NC_036866.1, forward strand.
AAGGTGCATCACTAGATCTAAATGTGTTTGACTCCTGGCTGTAAGTGCACCCATGGCCTTGGACTGTCCAACGGATTGGCCCCAATGCCGGATTCAGTGTCGTATTCTGCATCAGCAAATCCAGTTCTCGAGGGCCTGATTGGTGTCAGTTTTGTCCCAGCCCCAGTTAACACACCTGACTCCAATAATCACCTAATCAGGATCTACAGTTTAGAATGGAATTTGATTAATCAGCTTTGTTTGCTAGGGATGGGGGAAAAAGTGTGACACCAATCAGGCCCCGAGGACTGCCGTTGCCCACCCCTGAGTTAGACAATAGAGATATCCTAAGGCCATGAGATCATGGTATAAAGAACAATGCAGAAACTAAGCAAAACAAATTAATTTCTGGTTGTAAATTTGGTAACACTTTAGGATGGATCATGTGGTAAATGCAACGTGTTTGATTGACATTATTTTGGTTTTGTAATTAAATGTTTAATGTCTTGTCTCATTGTGTACATTACCTTGAAGTTGTCAGTTGTCTGTAGGACATACCTTATGCAGACAGTTATAACTCCCTCAGAGTATTTTGTTAATTTTGCCTCCCTCTTTTTCAAACATGGCTTATCATGTATAGCTAATGCTCCAAAGTTTTGCTAACTTCAGTTCCACCAGTACCTTAATTAATCCATGCTAATCCTGTGAGCATTAGCAGACCTTTTGCCTGTGCTGAAGACAACCCCTACCTGTGGGTTCTCAAGAGGCCAGGATAAGATCTATTACAGCTCCTAAGCATTAGTTCTCCATAGCCAAAACACAACATCCAATCCACACCAGGCATGTCCCTACATTGAGCACCCCGGGCTGCAGTGAACTGAATGAACCAGGACCAGAATGACTGCCGTCAGCTCATATTTGGCCCATTATACTGGACTCTGTTGGCTACTGACTTTCTCTGTTAGAACCTGCTAGGAACCCTAGGAGGGCCCTGGGTTGCCACAATGGATTCCCCTCCACCTGAGAGAGGAGCTTAGACTATACAGAGGGCTATAGGAATTCAACCTCAATGGAGTATGTTGGGTCTCACTCAGAAACTGGCAACACTTTTATTTTACAGTTCCAGCTTTAACTGAGGTAGGGAGAGCGAGGGAGAGAAAGCGAGCGAGCAAAGCAGGAAGGGAGGGAGAGAGGGATGGAGGTTGGAGACTTTTCTGGCTTTGGAGTGGTGGTGAAAGAAATTTACCTCTAGAGTAAATGGAGTAAATATTGAGACAGCCAAATGTGAGCTCCACTATATGGCAACCACATGCATTTAAGTAAACATCGCTTCTGAGTTCTAATCTTGATTAATCTGTCCTACTGACTGATTGATATGGACAAATATGGTCAAGCTTTTTTGTCATGCTTGAAATAATTCACCTACCTCAAAGAGAGTTTGAGTGCGATGATATGATGTATTTCATTTGGACTTGTGTGTTGAATTGTGAAATGGGTCGTGTTTAGAGTTCTGATAAAAAAAGGTCCCATTTCTGATAGAAATTATGGAAAGCAACAACTTCACAATGACTCATATTGTCTGATAGTTATTTTCTCTGATTATGCAGAGCCAAAATGGATGGCCTCATTCTCTCAGTTGCAGTCGTCTAGCCAGTACCGTCATACACTCTCTAAGTAACTGATTGTGACGGCTATATTTAGCTAAATAAGTGTAATTACCATAATGTTGTTACATGGAGATGTTTGGACCCAACAGTGAAGCAAACATTTTCATACGTGTCTGCTGCAGCAAAAGTCATTTTCGCTTTGCTCTCTCTATACTTTTCTTTTTTCTCTCTCCTGCTGCTTCAACCTTGGTGGGCTCTGGAAACAATTCTTCACCCCTTGTCTCCTCTTTATTTCTCAAGTCAGGTGTAGACACATAATTACTGTATGGACTCAATGCATCAGTCTCCTGTTACAGGCCGTAATATTCTTCCTTTTAAGAGTGTCCAATTTTGAGGGGGGAGCTACGTTCCAGTGGCTATTAGTGTTTTTCTCTCTCTCCTGTACATCTAAATAATAATAAGTAGATTAAAGGTGGAGAAAACCACAGAGGGACAGGATGCAGCTCCCTGAAATGAAAGGCATGTTGCTGGAACGAAGAGATTGAGAGGTATGAACAATATAGCTTGACTACATGCTTCGCTGGATTCTGTGGTGGGCAACACTATATGGTATAGTCTTTATGTTTTAATAAACATTACATGAAGGAACATTATAAAGGACAACATGTATAAGGCATGTATTATTGTACCATCATATCTAAGCCAATATGACACCAATGTCGATGAAACTTTGCAAATCAACCTGATTGGAGGTACACAACACACACCCTGCCTCTCGTCATGACCCAAACTATCTGCCTCCTGTGTCTGCATCTGGGTCTTATCCTGAGCCGTGATAGTACGAACTGGCCATGACAGACCCTGCAGACTCGGACCAGCTCCGCAACGCTGTCTCCTTCCAAGGAGCCACCGTTGGAAGACACGAGGAGTTACTTCAAAACCTTATGGAAGGACTCCAGACCTTGGCGGAACGTCATGAACATGCTTTCAATGCATTGCTGGAGCAATTCCTCGGATTATGTACAAGGCAGCAAGCCACAATGGTAACCTCCCAGACTCTCAGTAACCCCGCTACCAGCAGCGTTTCTCCCCTGCTTCCCGAGAATCCTGCTTACCTCCTCCGGACTGCTAGGCTGGAAATCCAGGAACCTGCCGGGTGTTTCTCTCCCAGTGCTCCCTCATCTTCGAGCTGCAGCCCAATTCATTTCCCTCGGATCGCTTGAAGATAGCGTACCTGATAATGCTGATGTCTGGGATAGCACTCACCTGGGCTACGATGGTGTGGGAGCAACAATCCACCATTTGCCTCAGTCTGGAGGAGGTCATGGCGGAGGTAAGAAAGGTGTCTGATTCTCTGTTGTCTGGGAGAGAGGCTGCTCAGAAGCTAATCCAACTGCTTCAAGACTCCCGTAGTGTGGCAGACAACATGGTCGATATTTGCACTTTGGCCGACAAGAGTGCCTTGAACCCGGAATCCCTATTCGACACGTTCCTTCATGGATTATCGGAGGTGGTTAAAGATGAGTTCGCAGGCTTGGGAAAAGCCTCTGATCTCTCCTCCGTTCCTGCGGAGTACCAGGACCTCCGGGAGTTTTTCAACAAGGCCCGCGCCACACCTCTTCCTCTGCATCGACCCTATGACTGCACTATCTACCTTCTCCCGGGCACAACACCACCTCGGGGGCGGCTTTATTCCCTGTCGGGTCCGGAGACCAAGACGATGGAAGGGTACATTGAGGACTCTCTTGCTGAAGGGAGTATTCGTATCTGAAGAAGGACAAAACCCTGCGCCCGTTTATCGGCTTTCGATCCTCTCTAAGGGGTGACTATCTTCCCGAAGTTGGAGCTTTGGAACGCCTACCATCTGGTTCGGATATGGGAAGATGAATGGAAGACAGCCTATAACATGGCTAGTGGGCACTACGAGTACTTTGTGATGCCATTCGGACTGACCAATACGCAGTGTTCCAGGCCCTGGTCAACGATGTGCTCCATGACATGTTGAACCGGTTTGTGCTTGTCTACCTCGACGACATCCTCGTTTTTTCCCGTTCAGCTCAAGAGTACATCCTCCACATTCGACAGGTCCTCCAGCATCTCCTGGAGAACCAGCTTTTTGTGAAAACAGAGAAATGTGAATTCTATCACTCCACCATCTCCTTCCTAGGATATGTCATCACTGCAGGAAATATTCAGATGGATTCTGACAAGGTGAGAGCGGTGGTGGATTGGCCTCAACCCACATCCAGAGTGCAGCTGCAACGTTTCCTGGGGTTTGCTCATTTCTACCGCTGTTTTGTCCGGGGTTACAGCACCCTGGCTTCCCCCCTCTCAGCACTCACCTCTCCCAAGGTTCTGTTCACGTGGTCTCCAGCAGCTGACCGGGCATTGTCGGACCTCAAGCATCGATTCACTACAGCTCCTATCTTAATCCATCCGGACCAGTCCCGTCAGTTCGTGGTGGAGGTCGACGCCTCGGAAGTCGGAGTGGGGGCCGTCCTGTCTCAGCGTTCTGCCCAGGACCAAAAGCTGCATCCCTGCGCTTTCCTTTCCCATCATCTTAACCTCACTGAGACTGGTCCGTAAGACCGGGGGGCGGCTAACCGGATGTTTGTTCCAGAATCCGCCTGTGCCCCGGCCCTGGAATGGGCACATTCCTCTAGACTCACCTGCCATCTTGGCTCCTGTCGGACCCTGGCTTTTGTCCGACAACGTTTTTGGTGGCCCACCATGGTTCCTGGTGTCTCTACGTTTGGTGCCGCCTGCACTGTGTGTGTGCCGAATAGGACTCTGTGGCAAGCTCCGGCTGGCCTTCTTCAACCACTCCCCATTCCTCACTGCCCCTGGTCCCATATATCCCCGGACTTCGTCACCGGTCTCCTTTCGTCAGATGGCAACACCACTATCCTAACGGTGGTGGATAGGTTTTCCAAAGCTGCCCATTTTATTCCTCTTCCCAAGTTACCCTAAGCCAAGGAGACGGCACAGCTCATGGTGCAGCACGTCTTCCGGATCCATGGACTTCCGGTCGACATGATTTCCGATCTCGTTCCTCAGTTCTCATTCCGGTTCTGGAAGGCGTTCTGCACCCTCAATGGGTCGTTGGCCAGCCTGTCCTCCGATTTTCATCCCCAGTCTAACGGCCAGTCAGAGCGAGCCAATCAGGACCTGGAGACGGCTCTACGTTGCCTCGTCTCTGCCAACCACACCACCTGGAGCCAGCAACTCGTGTGAGTGGAATACGCCCACAACACCCTTCCATGCTCGGCCACTGGCCTCTCGGTCTTCGAGTGTTCCTTGGGATATCAGCCCCCGTTCTTCCCTGAGCAAGAGGAAGAAGTTAGCATACCCTCTGCCCAGATGTTCGTCCGCCGCTGTCGCCATACCTGGAAGAGAGCCCGGTCCACTCTTAAGACCACCTCTAGGGATCGCGACAGGTGGACCGCCACCAGATCCCTGCTCCCCGCTATCGTCTTGGGCTGAGAGTATGGCTTTCCACTCAGGATCTGCCCCTCCGTGTGGAGTCCCGTAAACTTTCCCCCCATTTCCCCATCTCTAAAATCTTTAGCCCCTCTGCTATTCATCTTCTGTTGCCCTGCACCCTCCGTATACATCCCACTTTTCATGTGTCTAAGATTAAACCTCTCTCTCACAGCCCTTTGTCTTCTGTTTCCTAGAGGGAGGATAATGTCACACCCTGATCTGTTTCACCTGCCTTGTGCTTGTCTCCACCCCCCACCAGGTGTCTCCCATTTTCTCCCATTATCTCCTGTCTATTTATACCTGGGTTTTCTGTTTGTCTGTTGCCAGTACGTCTTGTCTTGTCAGGTTGTACCAGCGTGTTTCCCATTTTCCTGTTCTCAAATTCTGTTGCCTTCCCGGTTCTGACCTTTCTGCCTGTCCTGACCCTGAGCCTGCCTGCCGTCCTGTACCTGCCTGACTCTGACCTGAACTACGAACCTCTGCCTGCCCTCAACCTGCCGTTTGCCTGCCCCCTGTGATATAATAAATATCTGAGATTCAAACTATCCGCCTCCTGTGTCTGCATCTGTGTCTCATCCTGAGCCGTGATACTCTGAGCTCTACGGAAAATTCCTTCGACCTCAAGGCTTGTTTTTTTGCTCTGGCATGCACTGTCAACTGTGGGGCCTTATATAGACAGGTGTGTGCCTTTCCAGTCAATTGAATTTACCACAGATGAACTCCAAGTTGTAAAGACATCTCAAGGATGATCAATGGAAACAGGATGCACATGAGCTCAATTTACAGTCTCATAGCAAAGGGTCTGAATATTTAAGTAAATAAGGTATTTATTTTTATTTTTATTTTACCCCCCTTTTCTCCCCAGTTTTGATCTTGTCTCATTGCTTTAATTCCCCAACGGGCTCGGGAGAGGCGAAGGTGGAGTCTCGCTGTGGTTCCCTGACACTCGTAGGTTGATGGGAGTGGTATTGTGGGTGACCCGGTCTATAGAGCGCCCATCCAGCACTCTATCGTCCTTGGGAATGGAAAGGGGCTGAATGGGGATGCCCAGCTCGGATGCCAGGGTGCGTCCATAAACATCTCATCGGCCCCAAAGTCGATGAGTACCCAGAGAGATTTCGACTGGTTCCCCCACAGCAGGATGACATGGGAAAGGGTGCGAGTAAGGAGAGAGGAAAAGTTATCCGTATGCCCCACCAGAGAACTCGCCCCTACAGGTGAGCCTGGTCTATTAGTGGACAGGAGGACACTAAATGACCAGTAGTCCCACAATACAGGCAACGTTTGAAGCCGGTGTAGTCGTTCGGCTGGGGACAGCCTAGCTTTGCCTAGTTGCATCGGCTCGGGAAGAGGTGAATCGGCAGACTTCGGAGACTCTCGTGGGAACTCGGGTTCTCTCGGCCTCGGAAACGTTTGGGACTACCAGGATGCCTCAGAGGCGAGATGGAATTGGACTTCCTCTCCTTCCTATGTTCCCTTAGCCGCCCATTGATCCGGATGGTCAAGGCAATGAGTGAGTCGAGATCCGTAGGTAGTTCCCAGGCTGCTAGTTTGTCCTTTACTTCCTCCGATAATCCGTGCAGGAATGTGTCGAACAGCGATTGCGGGTTCCAGGCACTCTCAGCTGCCAATGTGCAGAAATCCACCGCATAGTCTGCCACACTGTGGGAGTCTTGCTGAAGCTGGAGTAACTTCCTGGCAGCCTCTCTCCCGGACAATGGAGAATCGAAAACCTTCTTCACCTCCTCCATGAACTCCTCCAGACTGAAGCATACAGCCTACTGTTGTTCCCACACGGCCGTAGCCCAGGCGAGAGCCCTCCCGGACAACAGCGTGATGAGGTACGCTATCTTTGAGCGGTCCGAGGGGAAGCAGGAGGACTGCAGCTCGATGATAAGAGAACACTGCGCGAGAAACGCCCGACAGGTTCCCGACTCTGCAGCGAAGCATTCCGGGGGAGGTAAGCGGGGTTCTCGGGAAACCGGGGTGGCCATGATGTAAACAGCTGTGTTACTGAGGTAACCGACGGTAACCTCTCAGCCGAGAGGTTACCGTCGTGGTAGGCTGCCTTACGGGCAACCTGCGGAATTGTTCCAGAAATGTGTTCAACGCGCGGTCATGGCATTCGGTGAAGGTGTGGAACCCTTCCATAAGACCATAAAGCAACTCTTTGTGCCTTCCAAGGGTGGCTCCTTGGGAGGAGACGGTGTTGCGGAGCTGGTCCGTGTCTGTTGGATCCGTCAAGGCCAGTTAGTACTGTCAAGGCTCAAGAGAAGACCCAGATGCAATCAGTAACCAAAGTTTATTTCAAAAACAGGGGGGCAGGCAAACAACAGGTCAAGGGCAGGCAGAGGTCAATAATCCAGAGCAGAGTCCGAAAGGTACAGAACGGCAGGCAGGCTCAGGGTCAGGGCAGGCAGAGGTCAGGAATCCAGGGTGGTGTGACAAGGTACAGAACGGCAGGCAGGCTCAGGGTCCAGGAAGGCAAAATGGCCAAAACCGGGAAAACAAGAAAACAGGAACTAGAGGAAGACCGGAGCAYGGGAAAAACGCTGGTAGGCTTGACGAAACAAAACGAACTGGCAACAGACAAACAGAGAACACAGGAATAAATACACTGGGGTTAATGGGGAAGAGGGGTGACACCTGAAGCACAAAGCACAAAGACAGGTGAAACAGATCAGGGTGTGACAGTAGCCACCCTTTGCCTTGATGACTGCTTTGCACACTCTTGGCATTCTCTCAACCTGCTTCATGAGGTAGTCACCTGGAGTGCATTTCAATTAACAGATGTGCCTTCTTAATGCGTTTGAGCCAATCAGTTGTGTTGTCACAAGGTAGCCCTATTTGGTAAAAGACCAAGTTCATATTTAGCAAGAACAGCTCAAATGAGCAAAGAGAAATGACAGTACATCATTACTTTAAGACATGAAAGTCAGTCAATATGGAACATTTCAAGAACTTTGAAAGTTTCTTCAAGTGCAGTTGCAAAAACCATCAAGCGCTATGATGAAACTGGCTCTCATGAGGACCACCACAGGAAAGGAAGACCCAGAGTTACCTCTGCTGCAGAGGATAAGTTCATTAGAGTTACCAGCCTCAGAAATTGCAGCCCAAATAAATGCTTCACAGAGTTCAAGTATCAGACATATCTCAACATTAACTGTTCATAGGAGACAGCATGAATCGGTTCTTCATGGTCGAATTTCTGCAAAGAAACCACTACTAAAGGACACCAATAAGAAGATACTTGCTTGGGCCAAGAACACAAGCAATGGACTGGTGGAAATCTGTCATTTGGTTTGATGAATCCAATTTGGAGATTTTTGGTTCCAATCGCCGTGTCTTTGTGAGACGCAGAGTAGGTGAACGGATAATCTCTGCATGTGTGGTTCCCACCGTGAAGGATGGAGGAGGAGGTGTGATGGTGTGCGGATGCTTTGCTGGTGACACTGTCAGTGATTTATTTAGAATTCAAGGCACACTTAACCAGCTAGGCTACCACAGCATTCTGCAGCGATACGCCATCCCATCTGGATTGCGCTTAGTGGCACAATAATTTGTCTTTCAACAGGACAATGAGCCAACACACCTCCAGGCTGTGTAAGGGCTATTTGACCAAGAAGTAGAGTGATGGAGTGCTGCATCAGATGACCTGGCCTCCACAATCCCACGACCTCAACCCAATTGAGATGGTTTGGGATGAGTCGGACCCCAGAGTGAAGGAAAAGCAGCCAACAAGTGCTCAGCATATATGAGAACTCATTCAAGACTGTTGGAAAAGCATTCCAGGTGAAACTGGTTGAGAGAATGCGTGTGCAAAGCTGTCATCAAGGCAAAGGGTGGCTTTTTAACACTTTTTTGGTCGGTACATGATTCCATATGTGTTATTTCATAGTTTTGATTCTTCATTATTATTCTACATGTAGAAAATAGTAAAAATAAAGAAAAACCCTTGAATGAGTAGGTGTGTCCAGACTTTTGACTGGTACTGTATATACAGTTGAGGTTGGAAGTTTACATACATCTTAGCCAAATACTTTTGAACTCACTTTTTCACAATTCCTGACATTTAATCCTACTAAGAATTCCCTGTTTTAGGTCAGTTAGGATCACCGCTTTATTTTAAGAATGTGAAATGTCAGAATAATAGTAGAGAGAATGATTTATTTCAGCTTTTATTTCTTTCATCACATTCCCAGTGAGTCAGAAGTTTACATACACTCAATTAAATCAAATCAAATCAAATCAAATCAAATTTTATTAGTCACATACACATGGTTAGCAGATGTTAATGCGAGTGTAGCGAAATGCTTGTGCTTCTAGTTCCGACAATGCAGTAATAACCAACAGTAATCTAACCTAACAATTCCACACTACTACCTTACACACACACACAAGTGTAAAGGGATAAAGAATATGTACATAAAGATATATGAATGAGTGGTGGTACAGAACGGCATGGCAGATGCGTAGATGGTATAGAGTACGGTATATACGTATGAGATGAGTACTGTAGGGTATGTAAACATAAAGTGGCATAGTTTAAAGTGGCTAGTGGTACATGTATTGCATAAAGATGGCAAGATGCAGTAGATGATATAGATACAGTATATATATATATGAGATGGGTAATGTAGGGTATGTAAACATTGTATTAAGTGGCATTGCTTAAAGTGGCTAGTGGTACATTTTACATAATTTCCATCAATTCCCATTTTTAAAGTGGCTGGAGTTGAGTCAGTATGTTGGCAGCGGCCGCTAAATGTTAGTGGTGGCTGTTTAACAGTCTGATGGCCTTGAGATAGAAGCTGTTTTTCAGTCTCTCGGTCCCTGCTTTGATGCACCTGTACTGACCTCGCCTTCTGGATGATAGCGGGGTGAACAGGCAGTGGCTTGGGTGGTTGTTGTCCTTGATGATCTTTATGGCCTTCCTGTGACATCGGGTGGTGTAGGTGTCCTGGAGGGCAGGTAGTTTGCCCTGGTGATGCGTTCTGCAGACCTCACTACCCTCTGGAGAGCCTTACGGTTGTGGGCGGAGCAGTTGCCGTACCAGGCGGTGATACAGCCCGACAGGATGCTCTCGATTGTGCATCTGTAGAAGTTTGTGAGTGCTTTTGGTGAAAAGCCGAATTTCTTCAGCCTCCTGAGGTTGAAGAGGCGCTGCTGGCCTTCTTCACAACGCTGTCTGTGTGGGTGGACCAATTCAGTTTGTCCGTGATGTGTACACCGAGGAACTTAAAACTTTCCACCTTCTCCACTACTGACCCGTCGATGTGGTAGGGGGGTGCTCCCTCTGCTGTTTCCTGAAGTCCACAATCATCTCCTTTGTTTTTGTTGACGTTGAGTATGAGGTTATTTTCCTGACACCACACTCCGAGGGCCCTCACCTCCTCCCTGTAGGCCGTCTCGTCGTTGTTGGTGATCAAGCCTACCACTGAGTGTCATCCGCAAACTTGATGATTGAGTTGGAGGCGTGCATGGCCACACAGTCGTGGGTGAACAGGGAGTACAGGAGAGGGCTCAGAACGCACCCTTGTGGGGCCCCAGTGTTGAGGATCAGCGGGTGGAGATGTTGTTACCTACCCTCACCACCTGGGGGCGGCCCGTCAGGAAGTCCAGGACCCAGTTGCACAGGGCGGGGTCGAGACCCAGGGTCTCGAGCTTGATGACGGTTTGGAGGGTACTATGGTGTTAAATGCTGAGCTGTAATCGATGAACAGCATTCTCACATGGGTATTCCTCGTGTTTGGTAATTAGTATTTGGTAGCATTGCCTTTATATTGTTTAACTTGGGTTAAACGTTTCGGGTAGCCTTCCGCAAGCTTCCCACAATAAGTTGTTGAATTTTGTCCCATTCCTCCTGACAGAGCTGGTGTAACTGAATCAGGTTTGTAGGCCTCTTTGCTCGCACACACTTTTCAGTTCTGCCCACACATTTTCGATAGGATTGAGGTTAGGGCTTTGTGATTATGTCTCGTTTTACTGTGGATATAGATACTTTTGTACCTGTTTCCTCCAGCATCTTCACAAGGTCCTTTGCTGTTGTTCCGTGATTGATTTGCACTTTTCGCACCAAAGTACATTCATCTCTAGGAGACAGAATGCGTCTCCTTCATGAGCGGTATGACGGCTGCGTGATCCCATGGTGTTTATACTTGCGTACTATTGTTTGTACAGATGAACGTGGTACCTTCAGGCGTTTGGAAATTGCTCCCAAGGATGAAACAGACTTGTGGAGGTCTACAATTTTTTTCTGAGGTCTTGGCTGATTTCTTTAGATTTTCTCATTCTCAAGCAGAGGCACTGAGTTTGAAGGAAGGCCTTGAAATACATCCACAGGTACACCTCCAATTGACTCAAATGATGTCAATAAGCCTATCAGAAGCTTCTAAAGCCATGACATGCAATTTGCCAAGCTGTTTAAAGGCACAGTCAACTTAGTGTATGTAAACTTCTGACCCACTGGAATTATGATACAGTGAATTATAAGTGAAATAATCTGTCTGTAAACAATTTTTGGAAAAATTACTTGTATCATGCACAAAGTAGATGTCCTAACTGACTTGCCAAAACTATAGTTTGTTAACAAGAAATTTGAGGAGTGGTTGAAAAACGAGTTTTAATGACTCCAACCTAAGTGTATGTACACTTCTGACTTCAACTGTATATATATATTATTTTAATAGCAGTACACTCGAGTCCATTATCCCTCTGAGTCTGAAGAGTATTAATTAGGCCGTTTGAGAAGGTTTGAATCCTAAGCAACCTGCCTACACGTCATTTGAAGTACATTAGACCAACATATCTACTGTAGTAGGTCAAAACTGTATGCTGGAAAACCTTGTTAGGTCATGGGTGATGTAGGCATTGTGGTGCTCATGTGAATTTCCTTTCCTTTTCGGCTTCATACTAATCCCTACTTCTCACATAAAACATAGTTTTGGTGTTTAATTATATAACAAGCCTCGGGTCGCGATAGATATTGGTGTATATGAATTCTATCCATCTATCTGTCACCACTGACACAAGGTTTCTTAAAGGGATTTAAAAACTATCACAAAGAACTTTCTAAATCTCTTTGATTAGTTGACGCATTTTGAGTTTCTAAGTATTGTAAGATATATTTGAATCTCATGAGTTCCTCCACAGCAAATTAAGTCAACCCTTCATCTCAAGATTTTCTCTTGAAATGACCATTAATGCTTAAGCCTTTGAAGCAATGTTGCTCTTATCTCCCCCTCAGTATTGATATTAGAGAGTATGCTATTGACATTTCTAGTCTATTGTTTGATTAATCAGCCTTTCTTGGTAGGCATGGCTGGGTAATCATGAACACTAATTATTGTGCTGTCAACAGGCTGGTCCATCGACCTTTCCAGCCTTGTGGTCCTCCTGTTTCTCAGCCCAACACCACAGATAACTCAGATAAAAACAGCTATCATACATGAACATCCATAGAAATATAATCAGCTCTCGTAACAGTGCACAAAGTTATTTCTGTTCGGTTACTTATTTTAAAACTGTATTTGTAGGGTCAGTATAATTTATTCTTCAGTCAATTAGGTTCAGTTTCCTCTTGCCTCGCATGTCAAGCTTTTAGGCTCTTCTATGCAGTGAGCCAGACTACTTTTTGCTTAAATCACTGTCCCAGCTTTTATTTGGACCTCAAGGTGTTGATTTGGTATTCTGACTTTGATGAAGCATGTCAGTCTTGAAGTACTTCACAAGCTCTGTCAGTCTATCCAAAGATTGTTCCAATCCCTGTTTACAATCATCTCCACCACTCTAAAGACCTGTAGCCTGTGTAGTTAGCCTGAGAACAGCTCTGGAGGTAATTTAGTAGTGTCTGGCTTTCAGACGTACCTTTCCCCATCTCTCAGACTGGCTCTGGAGGAAGAGGGAGGTGGAGGAGAGGCTCCTCTCTTGGTGAAATGGATTTGTAGGTATTTTCCCAGATTTGACAGCAGGTTTGCTTTGGCTGTTGTTTAGTTCCAAAGCTTTGTCATGCTCTCTTGTCTCCCTAGTGTGTGGAGGCTGACCCTTGAGAGTCAGGGTGACCCCGGGGCTTAGACTTCCCAGACAGAGAGAGCCTGGGGCAGCCTGGGAGATCACAGCAGGAAGGGGAGAGGGGAGTCAGGACCACACAGCCCCAAAACAGAATAGAGGACAGGTAGAGGGTAGGCTTAGGAGGTTGCAGTGGGTATTGTGAAAGGTAGGCACAGCTACAGACTCAAAGTCAGCTACTGTATATGTCCCACAGGCCTACTATTGAAGGCATTTATGGTGTTATATGGTGATAATTAATTGAACAGATAGGCTATCATTTATGATCTGGTTTCCAAGGCTGCAAATACTATTTGATCAATAGTTGTTTATCTGGTCTTATCAACAGATCTGATAAACAGACAGTTTGTTGGAGACATATAAGTGTGTTGTCTTGACAAAAGATCTTGTACTAAAAGCACAGATGCAAATAAATGAATGCTTTACTTCCCTCAAGAACAGATTTCACAACTGAATCGAGGTCATCAAAACAGACCCATTTTTTATGTCACTGCTTTACCTCTGTAGTTGTATGGGCAGTGGGGTAACTCCAGACATCCTCGTGTACTGGTCTTTCAGGTCAAACTGACTTGATCAAGCTCTTTGTTATGAAGTGATGCAAAATATACAATTTACATAGAGCAATAAGTGAACACAATAGTTTCAAGTTTCAAATCGCATTAGTTGTATTTACAGGATACACATGGTATACACTGTCCAACGAAATGCTTACTTGCAGGTTCCTTCTTGACAATGCAACAACAATAAGAAATAATATAATATAAAAATGTAAAATAAGAATATTTCATATACCTTTTGATAATAGGGTATGTATGTATGTCCCATTTTCTGCATAAGTTGTACTTTAAAGATGCTAAAGTGCTGGTTGAAGTTAACATTAATAATATATAAATCAATATAACATCTTTATGTATGTAATCACTATACCTATTTGCGGTGAATGAGGTCAGTGTTGGTCATTTGGTGCATGTCATGTTTATTATTTCCTAATCCTGGAGGAAAGCAGCAAGGCCTCTGGTGTCTAAGGTAGCAGATATTCCAGTCCTCCAGCATTATGAACGTGAAAGCATCAGCGCCTCTGCTGTGTGTGAGGAATTACATTACATGGGAATGAGCACACTGGGAAACCTATCCTTCCATTGAGATGATACTCTGATTAAACTCATTATACTGCTCTAATTGCAGGGGAGCAACTTTGGTTTTAGAAGTGGGGGCATTTCATTTTTTTTTATTATCCATTATTTTTTATCCAGGCAGATAAACACTCCAAACAGCCTTCCAGACTGCTCGGAGTGGTCCGCATGGTCTTAAAACACACTGTTGCCTCGTTTTGTATCACATTCCAATGATAAAACTGGGAGAAGATGTCCCCCCTCGTATAGTCAAACCTGTACCAGTAGAAAGAGAGGAAGATGAGCTAATGTCATTCATATGATTCAAATCAACATCACACATAACCAACTTCAGAGACACATCAAATGTCAAAGAGAAAAGTTAAATAAACCCCTTTATACTTTAGCACTGCTGAGTGACATGTCTGCATGACAAAAATATTATTGGAAAAGATGAATGGAGAAAAAGTTGTATCTGTAAAAAAACAAACACCTGTTGTGATAAGTTAATAATCTGGTTACAAACTTGTAACAATAATCATGTCAGTATTAAGGCCATAGGTCCACAGTAGAAGGTCAGTTAAGGTCTTCTAGAGCCAGTAGACCTACATTAACTTTATGGACACCAGCTTGTTTTGCAACCAATGCTCCTTATAGGACACATCACTGCACTCTATACTCCTCTGTAAACTGGTCATCTCTGTATACCCATCTCAAGACCCACTGGTTGATGCTTATTTATAAAACCCTCTTAGGCCTCACTCCCCCTATCTGAGATATCTACTGCAGCCCTCATCCTCCACATACAACACCCGTTCTGCCAGTCACATTCTGTTAAAGGTCCCCAAAGCACACACATCCCTGGGTCACTCGTCTTTCAGTTTGCTGCAGCTAGCGACTGGAACGAGCTGCAACAAACACTCAAACTGTACAGTTTTATCTCAATCTCTTCTTTCAAAGACTCAATCATGGACACTCTTACTGACAGTTGTGGCTTCTTTGCGTGATGTATTGTTGTCTCTACCTTCTTTCACTTTGTTCTGTTGTCTGTGCCCATTAATGTTTGTACCCTGTTTTGTGCTGCTACCATGTTGTTGTCATGTGTTGCTGCCATGCTATGTTGTTGTCTTAGGTCTCTCTTTATGTAGTGTTGTGTTGTCTCTCTTGTCGTTATGTGTTCTAACTGACTTGCCTAGTTAAATAAAGGTTAAATAAAATACAAAAAAAAATACAAATTTGGTTTTAGAAGTGAGGGGGATTTTTTTTTTAAATAATTATATATATTTTTCTATCCAGTCCGATCAACACTCCAAACAACCTTCCAGACTGCTCGGAGGCGTCCGCAATAAATACAACATTAATAGTAGACGTTGACAGCAGTTTATCAGCAGTGCTAATTTTGTTAGCATTCCTATGTAATGTTTTCAAGGGTGGAGTAATAGTTCTAACTAATTGATTAGTCATGCTTTAGGAGTAGGAGGTATTTAGAATATGCAATAAATCACTTTCAGAGACAATCTACATGATTTTGGGCAACAGGTTCTCACGTCTGATGTAATAATATTATTTTAATTGTTTTAAAGAAAGCAGATAAATAGTCATGTATAGCCATAACTACCTGTCTGGTATCATCTTAGTTCTGCTTGGTAGCGTGCTTATGCCATGTAAAATGTATAAATTCCATGTCACAACCCATCTGACTGCTATTTGGCCTTCAGGGAGAATGGTGTGGTATGAGAACAGGGTGATCCTGGTGTGTCAATTATTTTGTCCCGAGCACGCTGAAATACCTAAACTGATTACAAAGCTTGTGACACGGAAGGCCTGCTATTATTCAGTCAATCAATGCCAAAGAAATTATCTTTTGGAAATTACAGGGGGGGAAATGTATGAAAGCCACAATGACAGATTTGAAGGGGGAGAAAAGGGCATTGCATGAAGCTGTGTAATTGTTCCTCAGCCACCAGGAGTTATGTTTCTCATATGACTCCTTTGAAGGCTAGTGCTTCTGTTCACTGAGTGAAGTTTAAACTTGTAATGAACCCTTGTAATTAGGATTATTAGCCATGCAAACTGAAAATGTAGTACAGGAAACAAAACAGTGCCAGGTTGTTAGAAATGTTACATTTGAGGTTGGAGAGGGTAAGTGAATTACATCTAGCCTTTGTCTTACGGGAGTGTCATAATTTAGCCTTCTGTAATCATTGTCTTAATCCAGTTAATGGAGTGATCCGTTTAACTTTCATTTTAAAAAGCTTAATTGGTGTTAAGGTTGTGTATTAGTCTCCATTTAGAGAGTAACCTTCAGGGGTATCATATCTGCCAGTTTGGTTCCAAAATACTTCAACTAAGGTTTAGGATATGTCTCTCATTGTACTGTTTTGCCAATAGAGATGGTATAGAGAAATAGTGTATTCTCATGTATGGCCCTTTTGTCTTTGTAATCTCTTTACATTTCAAATACATGCAGGGGTGTGAGGAAGTCAAATGCCAACTCTGGCCAATCAGCGATTCCTTTGACCCTTTCACTGCCAGAGATAATTCAAAGTCATGGTTCCAGGGTTATAGTTCTCCAGAATCCCTCCCAAGTTGCGTTTTTTCCTCAACCATCCTTTTATAACAGGAACGATGTGCTCAGCACTCAGCAGATTACCTGACTGAAGCCGGTGTGTGAGGTCATATGACCTACGGGTCATCACCTGTCTCTCCTGAAGCCCATCTGCACACACTCTCACAGCTCTCAAGGAAGTGTTTTGCTGATGAGAAGCAAAATCCCCAAACCACCTCCATTTCTCCCCTGTTGATACTGGCTCAGTGGGTCTGTGAAGGGAAGGAGAGATCTGAATCCTGATACATGAGAGAGGGGGAAAAGAGATGGAAGAGAGTGTGGGGGGGACTGAGAGAGAAGATAGGGGGATAAAGGTGGTGGAGTGTTTAGGTTAAGACAATAAATGGGAAAGCGTGTAGAGCAGACAGTGCATTTCCTGGTGAGCTGATTCCAGCCTGGTTCCCACAGACTCCCACTGGAAACATGCAGAGGGGAAAATATTTGGTTTGGCTGTCTTTAGGGATGGCAGAGCTACAGTCCAGGTTCAACCGCACACAGGACGGCAAGAGGAGTGGGCGAACATAGACAGAGACAAAGATATTGGCTTGGTACAAACACATGCAGACTTAGACACAGACGCACAGACAGACACAATAATAGATAGAGACAGATACATGGACAAAGATACCGCAGCCATAGGAAAAAAACGAATAGGTCTGACATTATAATTCACATCGACGCTGCCTGGTGGGTGTGCCGGCGTCCATATTTGGTGTACCATTGGAATGTTTGATCAAATAACTCCATGACTGCAGCTTGGCCCAAATTTGACAGAAACCAACTAACACACGGCACTGCCAACCAGTCAGCAAAGCAGTGGCTATGAAACTGCAGCTGTGTGCCAGTGGTTTATGTCCAGTTAGAAACATGATAATGGGGGAAGAGAATAGTAAACTGAGGATGTGCTGAAATAGAGGATCAGGCAGTTATCGAGCAGGTGGTCTTCTCTCTGTTCAGTGAATTTGGGTTTTTGTAATAGTATGGGTGGACCTCTGGAACTTCTAAAGAACACCAAAGAATATGGAAGGATGTCATTGCTGGAGACATACGTTCCACATCATTATGTAAAGCAGTGCACAATTTTAAACCATATATTGGTGATATGTCATGGTGTGCTTCTGTTGTAGTTGGTTTACAGTGCTGTATGTGTGTGGTCTAGCTTTCACATACCTCGTCAATACCCAAGGAGACAAATATATTTGAGAAACCACAAACACTTGGTCTTTTACTTGTCTTTATCCATTATTCTGGGAAATTATATGCTTTAGGTTAATCAATGTGGATTTGACATGAAACTCCCTCAGAAAATGCCCTGTTAGCTTAACAAAATATATCTATTGTCAGTTTTGGTCCCTTTTTGACCCTCCAAAATAGAATACCTATTGGTTAAACCAAAGATGTGGAGCAGATGTACAGGTTAACAAAACTATCACTTGTGTATAATGACATAATCGCTGATGGCTAGGAGGAGGGGGGGGGGGGGGGGGGGGGTGGTTTATAAAGCAGTTTTGAATTTCAAACAGTCAAAGCAGGTTTGTTTTCCATGTTTGACCTGTTAAATACTTTCCTCATTTGAATAACTAAAATGGTCTTTCAGATGGAAATATCTATATTCACCAATTTTCCCTCATATCCAGTAAGACCCAATTAGAATACAAATGTCTCTCTTTATAAGTAACTACAGTAGCTGAGACATGGATTCCGATCTTTTTTAAATCAAATTCTTCATCTAATTTAACCAGCTTTGTAGTAAGCAATGAAAAGTCAACACAATCCTTTAATTGCACTCACATCCGTGTAGATCTTTGAAACATTTCCTGTGCATTCTTGGCATAACATCATTTAAACCACTGACAGAAACAGGGATGCTAAGCAATAGAATCCAGTATCCATTGACCACTGTCAATTCTTTATAGGGGAAAATGCAGTTGTTGCACTTACCAAACCTGCCTAGTTTGGATAGGGTTAAGTCACCAGTAGCCTACACTCTTAGAAGGTGCTATCTAGAACCTAAAAGGGTTCTTCGGCTATCCCTATAGCATAACCCTTTGGAGGACCTTTTTTGGTTCCAGGTAAAACCCTTTTGGATTCCATATCGAACCTTTTTGGGTTCCATGTAAAACCCTTTTCACAGAGGATTCTACCTGGAACCTAAAAGGGTTATCCTATGAGGACAGCCGAAGAACCATTTTGGAACCATTTTTCTAAGAGTGTAACATCAGAAACCAGGAGAGCTCTTATGATTAGAGGCAACAATAAGGCTACTTCGGACCGCTTAAACAACATAGTTCACCACAAACCGGTGTTGATGTTCTCAGACCACTCGCAGATTTACAGTGTGTCAGTAGAGCCTGCTGAAATCTAACAACACCAGGGATTCAGAGAATCCAGTCTGCTTGCCTCTAAATAGATTTCCACTGTATTCCCTTTCAAACTGCTCGCTTTAGGAAGACCAGCAGCTCAAGTAACATAAAAGAACCAGTGTGTTTTAAGATGCACTTTAACAAACCTTATTAGAAGGGGCTTCTGTGTTACTAGCAAATATATATTTCCAAAATATAAATAATATATTTTTTCATCTTAATTGCTAACAACATTGGGAAATTGGGAGCTCAGCTCTGCAATGACCAAGAGAACTTGAAAGCCAATGGGGTCGCTACTGTGATTTGTAACCAGTAGTCCGTCAGATTGACCTCTATAATTATCCAGGGAGCTACTGTAGGTAAATACTGAGCAATCAGGATTCCCCTCTGACACACACAAACAAACCCCCGCCCTCTTTCCCATCTGATAACATCTCCCCACAGCCAGGAATTGACCAATCAGATGCTCCGATCCAAACTGCCCCACTGTAACACTAGGAGATTAGGCCCGCTAAGAGCTTTTTCTCCCCAAAGCTTTCAGACAGACTGGAGACGCCACTCACAAAAAGGACCTGAAAATAGCAGAAGCCCTCCTTTTATTAGGTAAATTGGCAGAGCCACGGTTTCCAGTACAAAGTGTGCCCAGCTGGCTATAAAGTAGGCCCTCCTGAAACTGATGTGCACCTGAAACTGGCCCTCACAGTGAAACTGTCTGGTGATGGCTCAGCGTTTCCATCTCCAAAAGGTTATTTCCAACCCCTTTTTACCAGTAAAACCAAGTGATATAACAATCTTACCTCCCAAAAAACAAACAACCCCCCAAAAATACACATCTAATGCATTTCTCATTGACTTGCTAGGGTCTGTCTGGGGTTTTCCTGTCTCAGTTGGCGTCTCAACTTAGGTCCTCCAAAAGGCTAGGGCCGGCTCTGACTGCATGTGTTGGTATCAATGTGGGTACACAGACCCGCAAGCCACTGCAGCCCCTCATGAGGAGTTCAGATTTTTTGTGGCCCCCACCCCCCATCAAAGGTGCCCATCCCTTGTCAAGAGAGACAGGTGCGCTATAGCAACACTGTGAGAACAAACCCAACTCTGACTCTCTGTGTATTTATGACTGGTGGTTTGATCAGAAAGTACAAATATTGACTTTGTGAAATGGGGTATTTCCATTCCTGATTCCTATAGTCCTGGAAAATGAGTGGCTATGTTTTACAGTGCCTCTCTGCACATCATTAAAATGTGAAGCTGAAGTTCATTATTTTGAGAAATTTGGTTTGACGAGGTAGTCACCGCTGCTCTCTCTAGGCCTAAAGGCTGCACCCTCTTCTGTAATTGACTGCATTTACAAATGGCTGACTGTGTGAGATCCCTAAGCCTCTGATGTCATCCTGGCTTCCCATAAAACAAAGAGAGTGGTAAACTATAAATGTATCCTCACAGCCCTATGCCTAGACAAGACCATTTACAGTCACTAAACTTAGTTTTTCAGTTAATTATAGGTGACCGGCATTTATACTTAGTTCTTTAAGTAATGTTTTTATACCTGGGCTATTAATGTTTGAATTCTGTATCCAAACTTTGCATATTCTTGGGAAAAATGTCAGACAGACCAATATGTCTGTAGTGTTCTTATTCTTGGACTTTGGTTTAATTAAAGCATAGTATAGCCTACTACTACTGCTTTAGCTTTGCCAGTCTGTCTTTAAATAAAACTGTCCTCCTTTTTGGCATACTCAGTTTTGGCATTTATTTAGATCATCCTGTCTTCCCTAGTTCCAAACAACGCACGCCTGTGTTATACTTTAGTAGCAATATGCCTCGTCAAAGAAGCCACACGTGGAACAAAGCTGAGCAAAGTTTGCCAGCGGCAGGCATTTAGCTATCATACCTCATTTACAGACAGAGTACCCCTGGAGAAAGTCATATTTCAGTCAAAATGGTATTATTGCTGAAAAGACTACCTATGCTGGTAACATTACTATCTGAATATAATCTAATTGGAGAGATTATGTTTGTAAAACCAGTTTTATTCCTCATTGTGTTTTGTATGACTTCCTGTCAAAATATAACACTTTGTGTTGTGAATGGATTCATGAGGACCATGTCCAGATTTACAAAACAGAATTATCGAATGAAAGTGATTGCTATGGCAGTCAAATATTTCTCAAGGTCTTTGCATGTCACATGTATGCCAGGCGTATCCGTGAGGGAGCTCAATTTCATAGCCTTTGCTTGCTCAGCAGCTGCAGATAGCACCTGGCAATGAGAGTGCACCGCTGGACAGTGGTATGGCTCTACCTTTCCTCCCCTGACCTTCGACCTCTGAGCTCTCTTCTGTATGTGACACCAGCAGCCTTGCCGTTTCCCCTGTATTGAGAACACCATCTCTCCCTACAGGCATCCCCTGGGCCTGGGCTGTGCACACGCACACGCGCACACGCACACACACCACACCACACACACACCACACACACACACACACACACACACACACACACACACACACACACACACACCACACCACACACACACACACACACACACACACACACACACCACACACCCAACACACACACACAACACACACACTCTCTCTCTCTACACCCAGCTCTGCACCTTGAGCAGCAGTCCAGCCCAGGGAAGGCAGAGTATGTTAAGACAGGATATCTGTGATCAGCCGATAGGGACTCATCTGACAGAGTGAACGTGAAAGAGAGGGATAGCCACTGATGCTAGAACAGTGGGCACTGCAATGTACAGTACTGTACATGGACTCTCTGTTACACAGGAAACAATCAGCATTGGCCCTAGAACAGTTATACAGTTCCAGGATCAATTTAATTTGACCAGTTTCTCACAGCAGAAAAAAATTCTGCAGCAACAGGAAATGTAAAATATTTTGTGGATTATAATTAATTTACATTTTTGTAGGGGGTGATAGATTTTTAGTTAGGGCAAATCAAGTCTGTAATTTTAAAGTGGAAATTACAAACTTTAGAAGCCTGCGACAACATGGCTGATCAAATTAAGATCCTACACCTGTACGTACTGTTGTTATCAGAGGCCAGAGTGCCGATGCTAGCCCCCAGGCTAAGCTAATGGGACAGCTTTATGGTTCTTAGTGTAAATCATAGGTGCTCATCACTTTGCAGGCAGGCCTGAGGTACGGAGTGATTTTACTGCCCTGCCCTGTTAAATCATCATCCAAGCCTTGTATTGCATGAATGAGGAACAGGTACCCAAATTAAATCCACATGAGCCGCATGCACGTGGGCATGTGATGGCGAAAAGAAAATGCGGCCCAGCAAATTAATTACCACCAGGAAACGTATAGTGCATATTTCCTCGCTTGGCTCATATGTTGAGGATCTCGGAGGCCTTAATGAAAAAATATGCATGTTTTGCTGTTGCCAGGGAGAGCCAGACCCAAACAGGGGAAAAGAGATTTGACACACAGTCCATTTCTCCAGCTCACATTTGTGCAACAACAGCGGCACCCTCACTATTCCAAATCCTTCGAGAGCCCAGGCATGCCGAGAAGAAGATTTCCAGCAGAACCAGGGTATTTTCCAATTGCTAAACCTCTATTAGATTGGTTGTAAATAAATGTTGATCTTGATATGGCTCAACAGCCCTGACAGGCTTAAATGTCCGAGTGACTGCATGCCAAACCACAGCAAATAGCAATAAATACATAAAGTGGGGAGAGGGATTCTTATTTGGGGGACATCAGTGCTGTCCTAGGCCCAACAAGCTCTCACAGTCTTATGTCAGAATTAGTCATTCATCCATGTTTCTCAAACTTCAAATTTCTAAGTGGTTTAAGGTTCTGATTATGCATCAACTCCACATTTTTAAGGTTATGGATAAGTTTAAGCATTAACTCTGCATTCTTAAGGTTAGGCATTAACTCTGAACGGTTAAATCAAATCAAATGAATTTGTCACATACACATGGTTAGCAGATGTTAATGCAAGGTGAAATGCTTGTGCTCCTAGTTCCGACCATGCAGTAATATCTAACAAGTAATATAACCTAACAATTTCACAACAAGGAATGTAAAGGAATGAATACGAATATGTACATAAAAATATATAAATGAGTGATGGCCGAACGGCATAGGCAAGATGCAGTAGATGGTATAGAGTACAGTATATACATATGAGATGAGTAATGTAGGGTATGAGAACATTACATAAAGTGGCATTGTTTAAAGTGGCTAGTGATACATTTAATTACATCAAGATGGCAAGATGCAGTAGATGGCATAGCGTACAGTATATACAGTACATATGAGATGAGTAATGTAGGGTATGTAAACATTATATAATATAAAGTGGCTAGTGATAAATTGATTACATCAATTTTTCCATTATTAAAGTGGCTGGAGTTGAGTCAGTATGTTGGCAGCAGCCACTCAATGTTAATGATGGCTGTTTAACAGTCTGATGGCCTTGAGATAGAAGCTGTTTTTCAGTCTCTCGGTCCCCGCTTTGATGCACCTGTACTGACCTCGCCTTCTAGACGATAACGGGGTGAACAAGCAGTGGCTCGGGTGGTTGTTGTCCTTGATTAACTTTTTGGCCTTCCTGTGACATCGGGTGGTGTAGGTGTCCTGAAGGGCAGGTAGTTTGCACCCGGTGATGCGTTGTGCAGACCTCACTACCCTCTGGAGAGCCTTACGGTTGTGGGCGGAGCAGCTGCCGTACCAGGCGGTGATACAGCCCGACAGGATGCTCTCGATTGTGCATCTGTAAAAGTTTGTGAGTGTTTTTGGTGACAAGCCAAATTTCTTCAGCCTCCTGAGGTTGAAGAGGCACTGCTGCCCCTTCTTCACCACTCTGTCTGTGTGGGTGGACTATTTCAGTTTGTCCGTGATGTGTACGCCGAGGAACTTAAAACTTTCCACCTTCTCCACTACTGTCCAGTCAATGTGGATAGGGGGCTGCTCCCTCTGCTGTTTCCTGAAGTCCACGATCATCTCCTTTGTTTTGTTGACATTGAATGTGAGGTTATTTTCCTGACACCACACTCCGAGGGCCCTCACCTCCTCCCTGTAGGCCGTCTCGTCGTTGTTGGTAATCAAGCCTACCATTGTAGTGTCGTCTGCAAACTTGATGATTGAGTTGGAGGCGTGCATGGCCACGCAGTCGTGGGTGAACAGGGAGTACAGGAAAGGGCTGAGAACGCACCCTTGTGGGGACCCAGTGTTGAGGATCAGCAGGGTGGAGATGTTGTTACCTACCCTCACCACCTGGGGGCAGCCCGTCAGGAAGTCCAGGACCCAGTTGCACAGGGTCTCGAGCTTAATGACGAGTTTGGAGGGTACTATGGTGTTAAATGCTGAGCTGTAATCGATGCATTCTTACGTAGGTATTCCTCTTGTCCAGATGGGTTAGGGCAGTGTGCAGTGTGATGGCGATTGCGTCGTCTGTGGACCTATTGGGGCGGTAAGCAAATTGGAGTGGGTCTAGGGTGTCAGGTAGGGTGGAGGTGATATGGTCCTTGACTAGTCTCTCAAAGCACTTCATAATGACGGAAGTGAGTGCTACAGGGCAGTAGTCATTTAGTTCAGTTACCTTAGCTTTCTTGGGAACAGGAACAATGGTGGCCCTCTTGAGGCATGTGGTGACAGCAGACTGGGATAAGAATTGATTGAGAGGAACGCATCAGACTGAGGTCACCATACACACTATAGCCAGCTGACGGGAACTCCCCTTTGCTTTAATGCAGGCAGCTGGACCAGGCAGCCGGTGGCACCTTAATTGGGCTGGACGGGCTCATAGTAATGGCTGGAACGGAGTAAATGAAAGGGTATCAACATGGAAACCATGTGTTTAATGCAATTTCATTCACTCCATTCCAGCCATTATTATAAGCCATCCTCCCCTCAGCAGCCCCCTGTGGTGCATATGTATGTTTGCATGTGTGTGTGTGAACGTGCGTACAGTGCCTTCAGAAAGTATTCAGATCCCTTGATTTTGTTACGTTAGAGCCTTATTCTAAAATTGATTAAATACAACAATTTCCTCATCAATCTACACACAATACCCCATAATGACCAAGCGAAAACCGGCATTTAGAATTTTAGCAAATTTGTTAAAAAAACAAACAGAAATAGCTTATTTACTTAAGTATTCAGACCCTTTGCTAAGAGACTCGAAATTGAGCTCAGGTGCATCCTGTTTCCATTGATCATCCTTGACATGTTTCTACAACTTGATTGGTGTCCACCTGTGGTAAATTCAATTGATTGGACATGATTTGGAAAGGCACACACCTGTATATATAAGGTCCCACAGTTGACAGTGCATGTCAGAGCAAAAACCAAGCCATGAGGTTGAACACATTTTCCGTAGAGCTCCAAGACAGGATTGTGTCAAAGCACAGATCTGGGGAAGTGTACCAAAACATTTTTGCATCATGAAGGTCCCCAAGAACACAGTGACCTCCATCATTCTTAAATTGAAGAAGTTTGGAACCACCAAGACTCTTCCTAGAGCTGGCAGCCCGGCCAAACTGAGCAATTGGGAGAGAAGGGCCTTGGTCAGGGAGGTGACCAAGAAACCGATGGTCACTCTGACAGTGCTCTAGAGCTCCTCTGTGGAGATGGGAGAACCTTCCAGAAGGACAACCATCTCTGCAGGACTCCACCAATCAGGCCTTTATGGTAGAGTGGCCAGACAGAAGCCACTCCTCAGTAAAAGGCACATGACAGCCCGCTACTCTTTGGCCTGAATGCCAAGCGTCACGTCTGGAGGAAACCTGGCACTATCCCTACGGTGAAACATTGTGGTGGCAGCATCATGCTGTGGGGATGTTTTTCAGCGGTAGGGACTGGGAGACTAGTCAGGATCGAGGCAAAGATGAACAGAGCAAAGTACAGAAAGATCCTTGATGAAAACCTGCTCCAGAGCGTTCAAGACCTCATACTGAGGCGAAGGTTCACCTTCCAACCGGACAACGATCCTAAGCACACAGCCAAGACAATGCAGGAGTGGCTTCAGGACAAGTCTCTGAATGTCATTGAGTGGCCCACCCAGAGACTTGAACCCGATCAAACATCTCTGGAGAGAACTGAAAATAGCTGTGCAGTAACGCTACCCATCCAACATGACAAAGCTTGAGAGGATCTGCAGAGAAGAATGGGAGAAACTCCCCAAATACAGGTGTGCCAAGCTTGTAGCGTCAAACCCAAGAAGACTTGAGGCTGCAATCTCTGCCAAAGGTGCTTCAACAAAGTACTGAGTAAAGGGTCTGAATACTTATGTAAATGTGATATATCAGTTTTAAAAAATATATATAAATTAGCAAAACATTTKTTTTGTTTTTATGTCTTTGTCATTATGGGGTATTGTGTGTAAATTGATGAGGGGAAAACGATTTAATACATTTTAGAATAAGGCTGTTTTAGAATAATAACGTAACAAAATGTTGAAAAAGTCAAGAGGTCTGAATACTTTCCGAAGGCACTGTATGTATGTATCTGCACACGTGTGCATAAGTGTGTGTGCATTACATGTGCACGTGTGTGTTGACCACAGCAAATGGACTGGGGTCCTCTCTGAACTCTCCACTAACCACACTCTTGGTTGTTATTGGAGAGTAGTGTGGGCTTATGGAGAATCCCCCTCTCCACACACACTCTCTGGTCCCTCCCGTACCTTAGGGTGGTGTGCAGCTGAGAGCGTGACATTGATCCTGTCCAGTGGGGTTTCCCAGCACGGTGTAACAGCCTAATCAGTCCCACATGGATCTGCGTTCTGGCAGGGGCCCCATGGCATCCTGATCATATTGGCAGCACTCCTCTTTCTCTCCCACCATCTCTCTGTCTCTCTCTCTCTCTCTCTCTCTCTCTCTCTCTCTCTCTCTCTCTCTCTCTCTCTCTCTCTCTCTTCTCTCTCTCTCTCTCTTTCTCTCTATGTCTCTTCTTTCTCTCTCTCTCTCTCTCTCTCTCTCTCTCTCTCTCTCTCTCTCTCTCTCTCTCTCTCTCTTTCTCTCTTGTTCTTTCTTTTCTTTTCTTCCTTTCCTCTCTCTCTCTCTCTCTCTCTCTCTCTCTCTCTCTCTCTCTCTCTCTCCTCTCTCTCTCTCTCTCTCTTCTCTCTCCTCCTTTCTCTCTCTCCTCTCTCTCTCTCTCTCTTCTCTCTCCTCTCTCTTTCTCTTCTTCTTTCTCTTTTTCTCTCTCTCTCTCTGTCTTTCTCTCTTTGTTTTTCTCTAACTCTACCTTTTCTCCCTTTTCTCCACCCTTTCTTTCTCCCTCTCTTTCCATTTCTCTCCTCCCCTCTCTCACCTCCTACCCCCTCTCTTCTGTTGTTGAAGAAGAGGGCCATAATGTCTGCCATACACACACACACATACACACATACATGCAGGCACATCTGAATGTAACACACACACACCGGTGGTGGGGATTTTCTATCATCTCTTTTGGGCCCTAATATGAAGGCATTCCCTTTGATTCATCGGTGGAAGCGGCCCCTGGGCCAACTGTGGATGAGAGGAGAAAACCCATCCAAAAGCCACATATGGAATATCACTCTGACTCTGAATGGACCTGATTATAGCTGCATCTTTAATCATAAGGCACAGTTTCATTTTATCCCTAGACTTTTAGTGCATCATTTGCCTTCCTTTGGGATGATTGGGAGATCATGTTGCAGCCTGTGTCATGAGAGGATTGCTTTCTCACTGTGCCTTCATCCTCAAGTCACTTAGAATGTGACTATGATTACTGTTTTACCGATACAGATCCCTCCATTCCAAGACACACGCACGCAGGCACAGACTCACACCACCTCCAGGTGTTCAACAAAACCTCAATATCCACTATTTGGCTCAGTGTCCAGAGATACTGGAGGCGAAAAGGCTGTAATTTTTATTATCAAACTGCTTGTGAATCCACTAAGGCCTTCAGACACAGCTCTGTGTGTGCTAGCTAACTTCTTCCAAGAGTACAATAGTCAGCTCTGCTAAAGGGATCTCTTTAGTCTTTGCTTCATAGCAGGAATGCATTGTTCCTATGGGGATCAGGAGAGTAGTGGAGAGGTAATGGGCATATTTTGGGAACATTTTCATAAAGCACTTGGCCCGGTCTGATTCATGCTCGGATGGATTGTTTGGCTAAAATGACAGATGAATGAAAACAGAGGGACTTGGCACCAAGCTGTCACGTTCTGACCATAGTTCTTTTGTGTTTTCTTTGTTTTAGTGTTGGTCAGGACGTGAGCTGAGTGGGCATTCTATGTTGTGTGTCTAGTTTTCCGTTTCTATGTTTGGCCTGATATGGTTCTCAATCAGAGGGCAGGTGTTAGTCATTGTCTCTGATTGGGAACCATATTTAGGTAGCCTGTTTTGTGTTGGGTTTTGTGGGTGGTTGTTTTCTGTCTTTGTGTCTATGCACCAGATAGGACTGTTTCGGTTTTTCACATTTGTTGTTTTTGTATTTTGTAGTGTTCATGTTTATTGTCGTTATTAAACATGATGAACACTAACCACGCTGCGCTTTGGTCCTCTCCTTCGTTCACAGAAGAAACAGAAGCGTTACACAAGCATCACCCTGGAACCCCTTTTCATTAGTAGTAGCGTGGGGATAGCTCTTTAATATGACAAATCCCTAGACAATCAGTGTAATAACAGACTGTACTGTAGAAGGACTGTACTATCAAGGTCAGTAATGTGATTGTGTGTAATGAAATTAATGCAATTGCATACTCTGCATTTGCAATCAAACTAGCTTACATTGTACAGGTGCAAGATCTTAATTTAAACAGCAGGAAAATAATCCTGCAGCAACAGGAAATGTGAATTATTATGTCGATTATAATGAATGAACATTTTTTGTAGGGGTTGATACAATTTTAAAGTCAAAATTACAAACTTCAGAAGTCTTTTAAAACCTCAAATGCACTACACGTTTCAAATTTCCTGCATTGTTTGGGAAACTTGCTGTCCTAATGTCATTTCTGTAATCCCTCCTGACCAATTACAGGCTGCCTATTCTGCTAGCTGGAGGCAGCTAGCAGCCAATTACAAGCTTAAGACGCTAATAAGCACCTTGGCTCTTGCTCTAACTGTTTGTGCACTAAGGGTGATTACCAGTCATAATGTTATTGTCCCAACAAACAACAGCATGCTAGGTCTATAGTGTGTAAAGTTCATACTTTATACTCTCCAGTTGAGCTGAGGTTCTCACAGACCAGAAAAAGACATGGCCTAATAGACCTGTATAGTATTGGTGAATGTCTGACTTGGGTCTCAGGAGATGTGTTTTCCAGTTTATTAGACGTATTCCCCTGAAAATGATTGTTTGCTTTCAGACCCTCAGTTTATTTTCATAAGAAAGGAGAACATTTGGACAGTATTTCTGCCATGTGTTCATTCACTGTGTGTGGGTTGGATCTCCTGAGGTACATCAGGGATATCTTCCATCTCCAGTTGTATTTTTCTCCGCTGGTTGACCCTTGAACCTTATTATCTTACGTTATCAGACGCTCGTTATCAGATAGCTCACCGGTGGTATCTCAGGTGCTGATGCACGCCAGAGCTATTCCAGGCGATCCCATCATTTGGGAAAAGTGATTTCCTGACACTTGCCATGCCCCAGGTTTCCATAGTTTGCGGCAAGGTGAGTATGTGTGATTGATACAGCGGTTGACAGGGTGTTTGTAATGCAGTAAATCTACATTTCCCATACTCTGAGTTATTCTGGCACACTGCTCTGTAACACTGAGCACACGGCCAAAAAGGAGGGTTTTTTACTTTTTCTTTGGAGTTTTGTGGAATTCTTGGACGAGAGAAGTGACTTTGACCTGCTGGTGATTTATTGGAGAAGCGGCCATTTGGCACATGGCTGTGGACCTCCCACCCAACCACAACCACCTTCTAGCCCACATGCTTATCAGCCACCAGAGGACATACATCCAGCACACAAACATCCCCCCTGCTCTGCTCACCCTCCTTACTCCCTCTGCTATCTGTGGCTCTTTATGGTCGTCTTCCAATTAGAAACTACTTATTTTGCTAACTCAACAAGCCTTACTTATATGACCTGTTATTCATCTTCAGCTTTATGTATAGCACTATAAAATGTTCTTCTAATGAAAAAGCCTATTACCGATTTAAATGTATCTAGGTGTATATTTTTGCTTTCTCCTCAAGAGTACATCCCATTCCTTCACTAATAAATGTGGATGAGACACAGATTGAGGATGGAACTCCATCAGTTGTCCAGTTTACTGCTTGACAAACATGAGACAATCTTTACATGTAGCTTGTTTGACATTCAAACAGTGTTGTAGGTGTGGTGCCCTTGCTGCCAGTGCTGTAGCCAGCATTGCCACTACTAAAATACGTGTTTATGGTGACAGGCGCCTCTGTTTCTCCCCAGACGGCTGTCATGTCAAGAGGGAGGTGGACTCCGGCTTCAGAGGACAGAATGTGGAGTCGGCATGATCACATCGAACAATGAATATTTCCCAGCTGAGCTGTCCTGTGTGCTCATGCAGCAGACACGCCTCATACGCCTCCTGTTAAGAGCCTGGATCCCTCAGCCAAGTGCAGGAGAGGGATGCCAAATGTGTGTGTGTGTGTGTGCGGGTGCATGTGTGGGTGCCAACTACGGTGCCAATTTAGTAAGAAACTCAGTAGACACAAAGTTTAAAATTAATTGGCTGGAGAAACTATAGCAACTTCTGAGTCAAAGCCTGTCTCTGAAGTCTGTCATGTACGGAATATTACATCTCTTCAGACGGACCAGACCAGTCAGGTCAGGCTTGTTCTTCAAAGCTATTAATCATACTGTCCGTCTCCTTTCATTTCACATAACCCTGAGACTTTCTATGATTGCCAGACACGCGATTTAGCTGATGATGCCTCTGCCTGCAGGTAAATGTGGAGTCATTTTTAAGGAATTAAGTACAGATTCATTAATTAAGCCCTTATAACATTTCATCTGCTTTTGATGTTGTTATGAAATATGACAATGATATAGAACACATAGGTAGACAGGATCAGATATAATGATTCAATTCCAATTAAATAGGATCTCTGTGTGTTAGATGTTGTCATTATGTATACATAAAGCTATCAGCCCTGGAAACTCTTTACCCCAAGGGCCCGGCATATAACTTTTAAATCAAAATGTCATATCACAGGCAGTAGTCTGTCTGTCTGTCTGTCTGTCTGTCTGTCTGTCTGTCTGTCTGTCTGTCTGTCTGTCTGTCTGTCTGTCTGTCTGTCTGTCTGTCTGTCTGTC
>NC_036866.1:11773711-11823307 GCF_002910315.2 Salvelinus sp. IW2-2015
CTGCCTGCCTGCCTGCCTGCCTGCCTGCCTGCCTGCCTGCCTGCCTGCCTGCCTGCCTGCCTGCCTGCCTGCCTGCCTGCCTGTGTGTCTGCGTGTCATGGGGTTTGTGCAATATGAGTAATTACACCCTGAGTCTTTTCTCTATTATATCTCAGATTTTCACACAGGAGTCTGGACCAACCACATTGTCTTAACCCTCATTGGTGTGTTGTGTGTTGGCTGTGTTCTCAGCAGGACAGGACTTAGGAGAAATCCTCTCACTACTGCTCACCTGGAGGACACACACACACCAGCACTACCATCTCCACCACATTCTCGTACACTCTCCCCAATCTCTCATTAGTTAGTCTATTGTACCGGCTGCAGCAGGGGTCTTGGGGTCCTGTTTAGGAGCCTTTCAGGTGCACTGGTCCCTGTTCCCCTAATGAGGCCGTGAGAGACGGGAGACAGGAGGCCGTCAATAGCTTCCTGGGGGATCCCCACAGTGTACCTGTCTCAGGTGTTTGTTTGAGGCTAAACAAACAGAACCATTGTTTGGCCTGGAATGTTTATCGGGGAAATCAAAGCCCTGCTACAGCCGCCTGAATGACAAGGACAACCTACCAGGGGACCGCACCAATTCACATACATTCACTCACAGAGAGAGAAGAACTCACACAGTCTATGGTGGTATTATAGCATGCAGGTCTGGATTTAGTTAATAAGGACTGGGCTGCAATCAAAGATACAGTGCTCATACAGATGTATGACCAGACAGATTGAGTAGTGGTCAAATTCGACTAGATTAGAGGATTTATATGTAAAGGACACTGATTTCAACGTGATGATAAAAACATGACATAGTAATGGCTCAAAACTAATAATCTAACAATTTATTATATAATAACTCTATCATATGATAAAATCTATACGTTTATAAAAGAGTCCTGAATCAGTTGGAATTCATCCCTGTGTCAGAAAGCTATTTCACAATCTTGCTTAAAAAAATGTTGATTTGGGTTGTGGTCAATCTTTATTACTGTATTTACCCCCATCATGTTCTCATCACCAGGGTCATTCTGTTTATTTATTGACTAACTCACTTTTCTATTAGACTGTAATATTTTGTTATGATTGGTATCTCTGCAAATCATTTCGCTGAAGTTTTACCCTCTAGGGACAGACAGAGGGAGGGAGGAATGGAGCAAATTCCTCTGACACAAAGTTAAGATTGGGGAAATTCTTAGAATCATGTTATAGTAATCAAAAAAGGAATGAATCTTTGTGGACGTTGTCTAACAGAGATGAATAGTTATTATATTACAGAGGAAAACAGAGGAGATTCAACAGCAGAGGCCAACTCTCTGAGTCCAGTCTGTGATTCAGTCTGCACTGCAGTGCTGGACCTGTGCAGTGCCATACTACCTTTAGTACTTGCTATAGTGGAACGTCGACACAGGGAGTCAGGAAGCAGGTGCAGTTAGTGAGTTTAATAATAGTGAAGGTAGAACGATACAAAAACAACAGAATCGTCAGACAAGGAAACATAATCAATACTGCCTGAAGAGTGATGCTAGGGAGTGCTAGATAAAGGGGGAGTAATCAGGGTAGTGATGGAGTCCAGGTGTGCTTCATGATGGGGCGCAGGAGTGCATAATGAGGTTTGCCAGGTGTGCGTAATGATGGGATGCCAGGACCGGTGGTTGGTAGACCGGCAATGTCGAGCACCGGAGAGGGGGAGCGGGAGTAGACGTGACAGTACCCCCCCCCCCCCCCCGACGCACGGCGACTGCCGCAGGATGACGCCGGCCAGGAGGAGGCAAGGAGCGGGCCGGTCCAGACAGCAAAGGTGGAACTCTAGGATGATCTTGGGATCTTGAATGTTGTCCACTGGAACACAGCACCGCTCCTCTGGAAATACCCCTCCCAATACACCAGGTACTGGAGCCGACCACCACGACGCTGGGAGTCCAGGAGTGATGTGACGGCATCAGCCAGGGGACCAGGAACCACCAGCCTGAGGAAGGAAACATGAAAAGATGGTGAGATCCTGTAGTTAGTGGGGAGTTATTGACCCTCCAGAGGACCTTGAATGGCTCCACAAACCGGGGACTCAGCTTCTTACAGGGAAGGCGGCGAGGGAGGTTCCTGGTGGAGATGTGATCAGACGTGATCACCAGGATGGAACACGCAAGCCTCACTGCAGTGGCGATCCGCCTGCTCTTTCTGATGGCGGACGGCGAGCTGGCGTCTCACATGGGCATCGTTTCATACCTCCGCGCGCCTGAACCACTCATCCACCACAGGAGCTTCGGTCTCCACGGAGCCAGAGCCGGCTGATAACCAAGAACACACTGGAAGGGAGTCAACCCGGTGGAGGACTGTTGCAATGAATTCTGGGCATATTCAACCCAAGAAAGGAATTGGGCCCACTCCCCCTGCCGGTCCTGGCAGTGACACCTCAGGAACCTCCCCAGCTCCTGGTTCATCCCCTCCACCTGCCCGTTAGTTTGAGGCTGGTACCCGGAAGTGAGGCTGACCGTGACCCCACCTTCTCCATGAAAGCCTTCCATACACGTGATGTGAATTGGGGGCCACGATCGGAGATGATATCCTCCGGAAGGCCATAGTGCCAGAAGTCCTGCTCGAACAGTGCCTCAGCAACCTGGAGAGTGGTAGGGAGACCAGAGAGAGGGATGAAATGACATGATTTTGAGAATCTGTCCACAATCACCAAAATGGTGGTGAAACCATTAGAAGAAACGGAGTTCAGTGATGAAATCAATGGACAAATGAGACCAGGGACGCTGAGGCACAGGAAGGGGAAGGAGTTTAAGTGCTGAAGTGTGCCGGGGAGATTTAGATTCAGTACATACTGAACATGAGTTGACATAGTGTTCAGCGTCCTGCGCCAAAATGGGCCACCAGTATTTCTCAGAAAGGGATTGAGTGGTGCAGGTGATTCCTGCGTGTCCAGCGGTGAGGGATGTGAGTGCCCAGGTCAGCAACCAATCTCTGACCCCCATGGGAACGTAGATGCGCTCCGGAGGGCAGGTGGCAGTAGCGGGTTCCCTCTCCAGAGTCTGGCGGATGTCCACATCTACGTCCCAAAACACGGGGCCAATGATACGGGAGGAGCGATTGATGGGCTGGAGGACACTCACAGGGCCCTCCACCGACGTGGAACCACAGGGTGCGGGAAAGCAGGTTCTCCAACATCCTCCTCTCTTACCAGGAGATGGTGGGATTATGGAGTTGGAGCCACGGACGGTGGAGTGGAGCTGGGCCGATACGTGCGTAATAGTGCCGGATCCCAATGGTCGCATAGACAACGCTTGGGCCGAAAACGGAGAGGAGAGTGGGTAGGAGGTGATGATCAGGGAGGAGGCCAGGGCCTTGTCAATAAAATTCCCTGCGACACCGGAATCCACTACAGCTGTAGAAACAATAGATGAGGGACAGCCAGCTGGTGAAATCGATACTAAAAATGGTTTGGCGGAAAGTAATGATGATGGATTGCTCACGCCTAACCCAGGAGACGGATGATCACGGGGCCGTCCCTCTGCTCTTGTGGATTACTCATGCCTAACCCAGAAGACGGATGATCACGAGGCCGTCCCTCTGCTCTTTTGGATTCACGGTGTCCGGATGTACCGTGCCCCTCCTGGCCACAATAGGGACAGAGCCCCAACTGTCTCCACAGGAGTCGCTCAGTCGCGGGGAGGTGTGTGGCCCCTACCTCCATTGGTTCAGGCTCTGACTCAGAACCGTTAACGAAGGAGGCAGAGAGGCGATGGGGGTAGCGACGCTCCCGAAGAAGGTTATCCAGACAGATGGACATCAAGATGAGTGTGTCCAAGGTTAGATTGCCCTCTCGGCACGCTAATGCTGTCTGGACCTCTTTACGCAATCCTCTTCTGAATAGGGTGCAGAGCGCTGGCTCATTCCATCCGCTGGATGCTGCCACTGTCCGAAAGGTGACCGCGTACTCTGCCATGGTCTGGACCTCCTGCTGAAGTTGGAGTAGGCGCTCAATCCCCTCTCTGCCCTCAGGTAGATGGTCGAAGACCCCCCTGAACAGAGCCCTGAACCCCTCATAGGAACCCAGTTCCTCCTCACCTCTCTCCCAGACGGCCGTAGCCCATTCCAACACCCGGCCAGTCAGCAGGGAAATAACCGTGTCAACCTTGGACCTCTCCGTGGTGGAGGCTCCCATCTGATGAGTGAAATAGAGGGAGTATTGGAGTAGGAAGTCATGGCATTTGGATGGAGACCCGTCATAGCCGGAGTAGACGTGACATACAGTGACATCTCCATTTTTTTACTAAAAACATATTTTATTGCTGTATAGAAATGTACAGTACCAGTCCAAAGTTTGGACACACCTACTCATTCAAGGGTTTTTCTTTATTTTTACTAATTTCTACATTGTAGAGTAATAGTGAAGACATCAAAACTATGAAATAAAACATATGGAATCATGCAGTAACCAAAAAAGGTGTTAAACAAATCAAAATATATTTTATACTTGAGATTCTTCAAAGTAGCCACCCTTTGCCTTGATGACAGCTTTGCACTCTCTTGGCATTCTCTCAACCAGCTTCATGAGGTACTCATCAGGAATGCATTTAAATGAACAGGTGTGCTTTGTTAAAAATGTAATTGTGGAATTTATTTCCATCTTAATGCGTTTGAGCCAATCAGTTGTGTTGTGACATGGTAGGGGTGGTATACAGAAGATATCCCTATTTGGTAAAAGACCAAGTTCATATTATGTCAATAACAGCTCAAATAAGCAAAGAGAAACAACAGTCCATCATTACTTTAAGACATGAAGGTCAGTCAACACGGAACATTTTAAGTGCAGTCGCAAAAACTATCAAGCGCTATGATGAAACTGGCTTTCATGAGGACCACCACAGGAAAGGAAGACCCAGAGTTACCTCTGCTGCAGAAGATAAGTTCATTAGAGTTACCAGCCTCAGAAATTGCATCCCAAATAAATGCTTCACAGAGTTCAAATAACAGACACATCTCAAAAGTCAAATCAAATTTTACTTGTCACATGTGCCGAATACAACATCTGCAGTCAATGCAAATAGTCCGTGTAGCCATTTGATTAGCTGTTCAGGAGTCTTATGGCTTGGGGGTAGAAGCAACTTCTCTAGGATAAGGGGTAGCATTCGGAATTTTGGATGAAAAGCGTGCCCAAATTAAACTGCCTGCTACTCATGCTCAGAAGCTAAGATATGCATATTATTAGTAGGTTTGGATAGGAAAGACTCTGAAGTTTCTAAAACAGTTTGAATCATGTCTGTGACTATAACAGAACTTATTTGGCAGGCAAAACCCAGAGGACAAACCATTCTTTTTTTTTGAGGTCACTCTTTTCAATGTGTTTTCATTGGGAATCCAGATTTCTAAGGGACCTTCTTGCAGTTCCTATCGCTTCCACTGGATGTCAACAGTCTTTAGAAATTAATTGAGGTTTTTCCTTTGAGAAATGAAGAAGTAACACTGTTCAGAATGAGGGTAGAGGGAAGTGTACTCTTTGTTAGAGGAGCGTGACCTGAAAGCTAGCTACACTTTGTTTTCCTCCGGTATTGAACACAGTATATCCCGTCTTCAATTTTATTGATTATTTACGTTAAGAAATACCTAAAGTTGTATTACAAAAGGAGTTTGAAATGTTTGGACAAAGCTTACAGGTAACATTCGTAGTCATGTTGCGCGAGTTGGAACCGGTGTTTTTCTGGATCAAACGTGCCAAATAAATGGACATTTTGGATATATATCGACGGAATTAATCGAACAAAAGGACCATTTGTGATGTTTATGGGACATATTGAAGTGCCAACAGAAGAAGCTCGTCAAAGGTAAGGCATGAATTATATCTTTATTTCTGCGTTTTATGTCGTGCCTAGAGGGTTGAAATATGATGGTCTGTGTTTGTTTGCTTGGTTGCTATCTTCAGATAATAGCATCGTTTGCTTCCCCGTAAAGCTTTTTTGAATTCTGACACGTTGGCTGGATTCAAAACAAGTGTAGCTTTAATTTGGTATATTGAATGTGTGATTTCATGAAAGTTAAATTTTTATAGTAATTTATTTGAATTTGGCGCTCTGCATTTTCACTGGATGTTGGCCAGTTGGGACGCTAGCGTCCCACATATCCCAGAGAAGAAGCCTTTTGGACCTACACTTGGCACTCCGGTACCTCTTGCCGTGCGGTAGCAGAGAGAACATCTATGACTAGGGTGGCTGGAATCTTTGGCAATTTTTAGGGCCTTCCTCTGACACCACCTGGTATAGAGGTCCTGGATGGCAGGAAGCTTGGCCCCAGTGATGTACTAGGCCGTACGCGCTACCCTCTGGCCAATGATTTGTTTACCTCTGGATAACATGAAAACAGCCCAACCACCTCTGCTGGCAATAATTTCATTACGCTTTTTTTGCAGACATTTACTGACACCGRCCATATTCAACGGGTGTTGTACACGCGTCACGTAACGTTAGCTAACGAGCCAGCCAGCTAACGTTAGCTAGGAAACTAATAATAACGTCAGCTAAGGAGCCAGCCAGCTAACGTTAGCTAGCTAGCTAACATTACACTTTAGGTTGAAATGAAACCCCTTTCTGTCAAAATTAGAAACGTGTAATATCTGAAAATGTAGCTAGCTAACGCTAGACTATCTTACCTGTATACATCATCATGCATGATGGACGTGTCTCCCTGTCAGGAATGCCATACCACGGTTGCCCTTAGTTTGAAGATGTAATCCGGAGACAGGTGTTTTCTCCATCTCTTTAGCTATCATACTCTAATTCCACTGATTTCAAAACTTGATCCTCCAGAAAGTGGAGAGCAACACTTATGCAGCTCCACTACACAATACATTTTTAAAAAGCTGCGTTCGACAGGATTACCAACACAGACTGACGAGCTCAAATATACAAAAGCCTTCTATACGGCAGACCAATCTGAACTCCTCTCTCAGCATGTCCAACCCACTTATAACTCAGCCAATCATGGCTAGTGGGAAGGTTGCTAACTTTTTCTGTGGCTTAACCAACATGGCTCGTAATTTAACAATTGTATTCGTATTTACAGGCAGTTTGTTATTAAGGCACATGAAAGTTCACATGTTCGAGAAGGAATTTCTGCCAAAAAACGCACTTTGATAAAAAAATATTTTGTTACATTCTAACGGCTCTCCTGTGAAGTCATGACTTGCAACATACGCAGAGTTTCCTGAATCTGGTTGTCACGTTCCTGACCTTATTTCCTTTGTTTAGTCTTTGTTTAGTTGGTCAGGACGTGAGCTGGGTGGGTGTAGTCTATGTTTTGTGTTTCTATGTGGGGTTTTCTAGTTTGGCCTGACATGGTTCTCAATCAGAGGCAGGTGTTTTGTGTTGTCTCTGATTGGGAACCATATTTAGGTAGTCTGTTTTGTATTGTGGGTTGTGGGTTATTGTCTATGTCATTACGTAAGTTGCCTGTGTCTGCACTTGTCGTAGTATAGCTTCACGTTCGTTCGTTTGTTGTTTTGTTAGTTTGTCAAGTGTTCTTCGTTTCGTCTTCGTTAAATAAATTCAAGTATGTATTCAAACCACGCTGCGCTTTGGTCCAATCCTTGCTCCTCCTCAGACGAGGAGGATTACGACGTTCGTGACACGGGTCACATATTTTGATTTGTTTAAAACTTTTTGGGTTACTACATGATTCCATATGTGGTATTTCATAGTTTTGATGTCTTCACTATTATTCTACAATGTAGAAAATAGTAAAAAATAAAGAAAACCCCTTGAATGAGTAGGTGTGTCCAAACTTTTGACTGGTTGTAACGATCGTCGTAGTGATGAGAAGAGGAGGACCAATGCGCAGCGTGGTAAATTTCCATATTCAATTTATTAACTGAACACTAAGAAACAAAATAACAACGTGAAATACAAAAACGAACACGAAACAATCCCGTATGGTGAAAACACAGACACAGGAAACAGAAAATAATCACCCACGAAACACAGGTGGCAAAAGGCTACCTAAGTATGATTCTCAATCAGAGACAACTAACGACACCTGCCTCTGATTGAGAACCATACCAGGCCAAACGCAAAACACAAAATAGAAAAACGAACATAGACAACCCACCCAACTCACGCCCTGACCATACTAGAACAAAGACATAACAAAAGAACTAAGGTCAGAACGTGACACTGGTACTGTATATTTTTACTATCCATATACATTTGTAGGAATTACAGTGCCTTCAGAAAGTATTCATGCCCTTTGAATTATTCCACATTGTGTTGTATTACAGCCTGAATGTAAAATTGATTAAATATATATTATTTTCTCACTCACCCATGTACATGTAATACCCCATATTCACAAAGTGAAAACATGTTTTAAGAAATGTTTGAACATTTATTGAAAATGAAACACAGAAATATCTAATTTACATAATTATACTTTGTAGAAGCACCTTTGGCGGGAATTAAAGCTGTGAGTTTTTCTAGGAAAGTCTCTAAGAGCTTTTCACACCTGGATTGTGCAACATTGACCCATTATTGTCTTCAAAATTCTTTAAGCTATATCAAATAGTTTGTTGATTATTGCTAAACAACCATTTTCAGGTCTTGCCATATTTCTGTCAAAACTGTAATTCGGATCACTCAGAAACATTCACTGTCTTCTTAGTAAGCAACTCCAGTGTAGATTTAGCCTTGTGTTTTAGGTTATTGTCCAGCTGCAGTCCTTAACGATTACAAGCATACCTATAACATGATGCAGCCACCMCTATGCTTGAAAATATGGAGAGTAGTAATCAGTAATGTGTTGTATTGGATTTGCACCAAACATAACACTTTGTATTCAGTACAAAAAGTGAATTGTTTTGCTACATGTTTTGCAGTATTACTTTAGTGCTTTGTTGCAAACAGGATGCATGTTTTAGAGCATTTGTATTCTGTACTGGCTTCCTTCTTTCACTCTATCAATTAGGTTAGTATTGTGGAGTAACTACAATGTTGTTGATCCATCCTCGGTTTACTCCCATCACAGCCATCAAACTCAAACTGTTTTAAAGTCACCATTGGCCTCATGGTGAAATCCCTGAGCGTTTTCCTTCCTCTCTAGCAACTGTTAGGAATGACGCCTGTATCTTTGTAGTGACTGGGTGTATTTATACACCATCCAAAGTGTAATTAATAACTTCATCATGCTCAAAGGGATATTCAATGTTTGCTTTTTTATGTTTGCCCATCTACCAATAGGTGCCCTTCTCTGCGAGCCATTGGAATACATCCGTGTTTGAAATTCACTGCTTGACTGAGGGACCTTACAGATAATTGTATGTGTGGGGTACAGAGATGAGGTAGTCTTAAAAAATGTATGTTAAACACTATTATTGCACACAGAGTGAGTCCATGCAACTTATGTGACTTGTTAAGCACATTTTTACTCCTCAACTTATTTAGTCTTGCCATAACAAAGGAGTTGAATACTTATTGACTTAAGACATTTCTAGCTAGCTCTGGCAATGTTAAGCCAACTCTTGGAAGTTAAAAGACATTCAAAGTTCTTCCATAGAATCCGCTTCTCCGTAGGTATAATTCTGTGGGCCTAATTCAGATAATGCATGTCGTAACAAGATGCCCAGCGCTTGCCATAACAAAGGGTTTGAATACTTAGTGACTCAAAACATTTCAGCTTTTGATTTTTAATTCATAACAAAAAAAATTAAAATGCACTTTGACGTTATGCAATATTTTGTGTAGGCCAGTGACAAAAGAAATCTCAATTGAATCCATTTTAAATTCAGTCTGTAACACAACAATATGGGGAAAAAATAAAGGCGTGTGAATACTTGTGGCATTGATATGAGTCAGAAACCTTTATTCTAGTGTCAAAATTGGACTGCAAAGTTTAAATAGGATAATTTGGTCATAAAGTCAGTCTCGTCTTAAACAGAGTTTGGAACCTCAGTGCGTCACAACGAGTTAATTAAGGTTGGGTTTGGACTACAATTATGACAACAAATCATTCCTCCTTTTGCCATGCTCCATGTGAAAATCACCCCTCTTCCCAATTTGTTTCCCTTTATTGAGGGGACTCAATTAATCTGGCCTGGGCGTGCGGGAAGGCTTGTTTTGCTTGCATTCGTTATGGAAGCGGGCTGCCTCCCAGCCGTGAGCTAAGTGCCCCATTCAAAACCCAAGGCAAAGTCGACTTAAAACAAAAGTGACGTAGTTAGCATGTGGAGTAATGCGAACGATTCTTAGTTTTAACATGCAAAAGTGATTGCTTTTGATAAAAACAATAAAATTCGAACATATATTTTATGGAAAAGAGATGTTTCTGGATGTATGTTTCTGGACAATGCATCATGCTGCCTTGTTGACAGACTAATGTTCCATTTGAGAAGGGCTGTACTCCCTCATTTTGCCATTCACGTCACAGACCGGTGCCCCGCGGCTTAGCATCATCGAATCCATCCATTGAACGGGGCTGTGCAACGACCAGTGGCGGTGAATATAACCAGAGATAGTGGAATAAAATGACCTCTCTGGCATAACTTAGCTAACAATGTTAGATAACGTTATTGCTGGTTATGTAGGTAGCTATCTTTTGATGAAGCGAGGCAGGCTAGCTAGTGTTAATGTTAACTTAGTCGTAGCTCATACAAGTTTATTGTGTATTGTCTAGATACTGCTGGTTATGGAACGTCTTCATTTGATAATGCTAGCAACATTTGATAATGTAATCAGTGCTCTATGTGTGTTGTTTGTGTGTATCTTTGATGAGGGGCCAGGAGCTGATCTACGCTGCCATACCCATAAATGGGGCACTGGCAAAGACCTTAATTCCAGCCTCACCTCTTTCCTGCTCACACTGTGATTCAAGTAAACTTCCAAAAACGACACCCTGCTTCCCACGGAGTTATTTGAATGAGTGTTGAGCTAACTGGATCGCTGGATAAGAGCTACTGTACATTTAGCGAGTCCAGTATAGTGAAAAGACAGGCACAGCTACCCATAAGAGAGGAACCTCCACGTGGAGCAACAAGGATTAAAGAGTTAACAGGCTGTCATCTCGGCGCAGAGCAAGCCTTCACGACATCGCCAGCTTATGTCTTCACCCTACGTGCCACACTTACCTCACATCATCATGGCAGAAAGTAGCAAGGAAAATGCTACGCAGCAAGACGAAAACATTAAAGAGAAACAGGGAGCATTTGATGCACAGTCTATAAGTTCTCGCTCTTACAAATCATCAGTCAGCCCAAGCCAGAACAGCTTATGCGAGGAGAGAGATAGACATTAAGGTTAAGAAGGCCCGCCTCGAAGCTACGTTGGATGCCCTGCAGGAAGAGAAAGATGCGGCTCTAGCTGAGGCAGAAATACTGGAGGCACCTATACAGGAAGTAGATCATGGTTTGGCCGGCAGGATCTCACCCCCAGTCCCACGTCAGAAATGCCTTCAGCGCACCTTGGACTATGTGATAGACCACGCTAACCTTAGTTCAAGTCAGCAGTTCAACAGAGTGAGGGACGAAGAACCATGTGACTCTGCTGACACAGTTACATCAGGTAACGTGCACTGTGCCACCAACCAAACACACACAGACAAACAACCTACACCAGGTCGTATGACCCTCGCCAGCCCGAGTAAGGCCAACAACCAGAGGAATGGATAGATAAAAGAAGAAAGTCACCAGCAGTTTCCTACTTGTTCCCATGGGAACCCCTGCAGAGCCTCTACTCAAGGTGACCATGGCGTAACCCCTACCACCTACGACCTTGCCAAGTACCTTGCCCGCAGCCAGTTGGTCACTACAGGGTTAACCACATTCGATGATAAACCTGAGAACTATTGGGCTTGGAAAGCCTCCTTCCATAATACCACATCAGAGCTAGGCCTTTCAGCGGGAGAAGAGCGTGCTCATCAAATGACTTGGCGCAGAGTCTTCCGAGCAGGCACGCAGGATAAAGGCAGTCCATKTCAGACATCTGCTAGCTGTGCTGATGATGCTCTGGAAGAGACTTGAGGAAAGCTACCTACCTGGCCTATCGTACCTGGACACATCCAGAGGGGTGAGCTCTATTAAGGAGAAGCTCCCATATGGCCTGCAGGAAAAGTGGACATCATACGGGTCAAAATTCAAGCTAGAAAACAACGTCACTGTCCCTCCATTCTGGGTGTTCGCTAACTTCATCCGTAGAGAAGCCAAGGTCAGGACAGACCCCAGCTTGAACCTCTTCTCCTCCCATGCGGCACCTGTCAGAAGAGACAAGCAAGACAGACATGGAAAGACAATATCTGTCCACAAGACACAAGTATCTTCAACTGAGAACACGGGGGATCAGAGGAAAACAGTGGATTTGAATAAGCACTGCCCCATCCACAACAAGCCTCATCCGTTAAAGAAGTGCAGAGGTTTCAGAGAAGAGTTCCTGGAAGAMCCACAAACAGTTCCTCAAAGAGAAATATGTGTGTTTTCAGTGCTGCTCTAAAACAAACCATCTTGCCAAGAACTGTAAGGTAACTGTGAAATGCAACGAATGTGAAAGCGGCCGGTACCTCTCAGCACTCCATCCTGGCCCAGCTCCATGGAAGTTAAACTCATCCCCTTCCTCTTCAGAGCATGGTGGGGAGGAAGAGGAAGAGGAACCGGCCAATCAGTAGGTCACATCTAAGTGCACCGAGGTATGTG
Organism: Salvelinus sp. IW2-2015; assembly: GCF_002910315.2. Classification (NCBI taxonomy): domain Eukaryota; kingdom Metazoa; phylum Chordata; class Actinopteri; order Salmoniformes; family Salmonidae; genus Salvelinus; species Salvelinus sp. IW2-2015. The sequence goes on from NC_036866.1 coordinate 11,786,406, forward strand.
GAGAAGGAATGAGCGCGAGAGCATGCTCCAAGATATGCCTTGTAATTGTGTTACCCAAAGGACATCATGAAGAATCCAAAAGAATGTACGCTATACTGGATGAACAAAGCAATCGGTCTCTAGCAAGATCAGTGTTCTTCGACATTATCAAGGTCAAAGGTAGTTCATCACCATACACACTCAAGCCCATGGTTACGTTGTGGAGTCAGTCGATGAGAAGATGAGTCTCTGCCTTCCCACACTCATCGAATGTAACCAAGTCCCTAACAACCGCTGAGAAATTCCCACTTCAAACGCAGCTCGCCACCACAGTCACATGAGACGCATCACAGACAAGATCCCACCTCTGGAGCCTGATGCAGACATACTTCTCCTCTTAGGCAGAGATGTCTTGAGAGTACATAAAGTCAGGAACCAAATCAACAGTCCAGACGACGCTCCATTTGCCCAGAAGCTAGACCTAGGTTGGGTTGTCGTCTGGGACGTGTGTCTCAGAGGGGCCTACATACCATCTCAGGTGAGCTTGTTCAAGACATCCATCTTGTAAAATGGTAATCTATTTCAAATACCTCAGCCCATGCAATAGTCAGGTTATGGTGAAAGAGAAGCTCAGTTACGGAGCACAACAGCAGATCCTCGACAAGCCAAACCTGCAAGACAACTCATTGACACTTACCGGAGAGAACCTGAGTCAGTCAATCTTCTGTCGCACCACTAGCGATCACAAACTTGCACCTTCGATTGGCGACACGATATTCCTTCAGATCATGGACAACAAGGTCTGCCAAGATAGCTCCAACAGCTGGGTCGCACCCTTGCCCTTGCCCTTCCAGACACTCAGACGACGGCTGCCTAACAATAGGGAGTACGCTTACAGTCGTCTTACCTCACTCTGTCGTACTCTAGCAAAGCGGCCTCAGATGAAGGAGCACTTCCTAGAGTTCATGCAGAAAATGCTCATCAACGACCATGCAGAGGTAGTGCCACCACTTCGGGAAGGTCAAGAATGCTGGTACCTCCCTTCATTTGAAGTCTATCACCCTAAAAAGCCAGACCAGAGCCGTGTGGTGTTCGACTCAAGTGCACTATTATAAGGAGAAATTATGTACTCCTCACAGGCCCTGATCTCAACAACAGCCTGCTGGGGGTACTCATGAGGTTCAGTAAAGAACCCATGACCACCACTGCTGATATCCAGCACATGTTCCATTGCTTCGTGGTGAGAGAGGATCACAGAGACTTCCGCTTCCTGTGGTATTGCAACAATGACCCCAGCAGTGACATTGTGGACTCTAGAATGCGTGTCCACATCTTCGGCAATAGCCCGTCCCCTGCTGTCGCCATACACGGACTAAAGAGGGCTGCCAAGGAAGAAGAGGATGACTTTTGCAGCGATGTGAGAAGGTTCGTCGAATGTGAGTTCTATGTCGATGATGCACTGAAGTAATTCGCTACCGAAACAGAAGCCATCAGTGTCCTCAGTCGAGCACAGGAAATGCTTGCGTTATCCAACCTCAGGCTACACAAAATTGCCTCCAACAGTCCTGTGGTGATGGATGCGTTTCCCCCTGACGACCGTGCCAAGGACATTAAGGATCTAAACCTCTTCACCGATGATCTCCCCCTACAGCGCAGTCTAGGAGTGTCTTGGAACATCACAGCAGACACATTCACATTCCAAGCCATAGACAAGAAGCCATTCACATGCAGGGGAGTGCTCTCTACGGTCAATAGCCTATATGATCCATTTGGCTTCCTAGCCCCTGTCACCATACAAGGCAGGCTACTCCTCAGAGAGCTCTCTACACAAGCGGAAGATTGGGATTCACCCCTTCCCACAGACATGGAAGAGAAGTGGAACAAATGGAGAGATTCACTTCAAGACTTACAGGAGCTCCAAATACCTCTCACCTACACGTTTTTCTCTACCTCTAATGCTCAGCTCAAGGAATTTTGTGTCTTCGCAACCCCTCTTTTACACTGCTGCTACTCTCTGTTTATCATATATACATAGTCACTTTAACTATACATTCATGTACATACTACCTCAATTGGCCTGACCAACCAGTGCCCCTGCACATTGGCTAACCGGGCTATCTGCATTGTGTCCCGCCACCCGCCACCCACCACCCGCCAACCCCTCTTTTATGCTACTGCTACTCTCTGTTCATCATATATGCATAGTCACTTTAACCATATCTACATGTACATACTACCTCAATCAGCCCGACTAACCGGTGCCTGTATATAGCCTCGCTACTGTTATAGCCTCGCTACTGTATATAGCCTCGCTACTGTTATTTTTCACTGTCTTTTTACTGTTGTTTTTATTTCTTTACTTACCTATTGTTCACCTAATACCTTTTTTGCACTGTTGGTTAGAGCCTGTAAGTAAGCATTTCACTGTAAGGTCTACACCTGTTGTATTCGGCGCACGTGACAAATAAACCTTGATTTGAGATGCATCGGTGAAAGCTATCGCAGCTGTAGCTTACCTGAAGGACACCACTCAAAATGGAAAAAGTGAAGTCGGCTTTGTCTTTGGAAAGGCCAAGCTGGCTCCCCAGCCAGAACTCACTATCCCCAGACTGGAACTATGCGCAGCCGTGCTGGCAGTCGAGATCGCAGAGTTGATAGTTGAGGAGATGGATCTGAAGTTTGACAGCATCACATACTATTCGGACAGCAAAGTGGTGCTTGGGTACATCCACAACCAAACAAGGCGGTTCTACGTCTACATGAGCAACAGAGTTCAGCGTATCTGGCAATCCACGTCCCCAGACCAATGGAGGTACGTGCCCACAGAGCCATAAAACCTATGTGACTGACTATAACTCCCTGGGAAGAAAATAGTTTGATGTCCATTATTGCTTTACAGCGAAATGATTGAAAGCCTAATTTCACCTCCAGCAGACACTGTCTTCTGCTTTTTGTGGCTCTCTCTGTAGATGGTGTTGTGTGTTCAAAGGACAACATGATGGACAGGATGCTCTGAAGTGTCACTTTAACTCTAATTTATCTTATTTGTATTTGTTTGTTATAACACATCCACCTAATGAGACTGTCTTCAGGGGGTTTCCCCAAAAGCAGTGGGCATCTGAGTCAATGGGACACCAGAGGCATTGTTTGTGTGCGTGTGCGTGTGCATATGTGTGTGCTCGCGTGTGTGTACATTTACTAAATTACAGTCAGTCAGCAGCTCAACGGTTAGTTGCCAAGCTAAAATGACATGTTTTGTGTGCATTTTACAATGCCATGATTGGGGGCTTGGCTGCATGTGTAATGTGAGGCCTTGGTGTGTTAATAGAGGGAAGGGGTTAAAGACGAAGAGGGGGGTGTTTTGCCATGGAATAAATGCAACATGACAGGCCCTCATCACCATCTGCTTGTTATCCTATGGCCTGACCAAACATTAAACCATTAGTGAAGGGGGGTTCAAGAAAGAAAGAAAGAAGTAGAAGAAGAAGAAGAAGAAGAAGGCAGGTCCATGTTTCTGTGTGCAGTAATGTCACAGTGCCCACGTGTCTTGCACAAGATTGTCTCTAAGCTGGTTGGTATGGGTGTCTCTAGGAGGAATGCAGGTACCTCAGTCTAGACAGTGTTCAGCTGATCCCTGTCTGCTCCCATGATCTTAGGGCCTCCCCATGCCTCTCTCCTCTCTCTGCCCCCTGGAGTGCCTCTCTCTCCTCTCTCTATGCCCCCCTGTAGTCTCTCTCTTCTCTCTCTATGCCCCCCTGCAGCGCCTCTCTTGCCTCATCTCCCCTCCTAAAGTCTGACCTCCCTGGGTTACAAACAGGTGGGTGAGCAGACAGACAGAAAGGTAGACAGACAGGGGGGCAGGCAGACAAGTAAGCATGCTGGTAGGTATAGTAGGTGGGCAAACAGAAATGTGGGCAGATGGGTAAGCAGACCAGTAGACAGGGTGGTAGGTACAGTATTGTAGTTAGGCAAACAGGCTCAACAGGCATTTGTTAGCGCAGAGTATATAGTACCCAGCCTATCACTACTTTACCTTTAGCGTGCAGGTTTGGGGAGTAACTGATTACAGGCAATTACATATAATCAGTTACATGTAATCTGATGACAAAAAACCTCTGTAATCAGTTACGTTATCAGCTAAAATGTTGTAATCAGATTATTACAATATTAAAACTAGATGATTACTTTTTGGATTGCTCAGAAAGGATGTTAGTGGAAAAATACATTATAACATCTTTCTGTTTTCTCAATGACATTCAATTCAGCATTGAAAAAAGGTGCAAGTTTAAGTTTGTTCCACCTGAGTGTGTCTGACCACAAGTCAGAGACCTCTATGATGACACCTCAAATGCATTTGATGGATCCTTGTTGTCTTCTTCTAATGCCTCTTAAGGGGAAAGTAATCCAAAAGTATCTGAAAGTAGTCAGAAAAAGTTACTGAGTTTGGGTAATCCAAAAGTTACATTACTGATTACAATTTTGACAGGTAACTGGTAACGCATTATATTTAGAAAGTAACCGACTATACCCAACCCTGGTGGCATGACTGGGGTTTCTGTGGTTTATCGCTGTTGCTTCATATCTCTGCTGTTGTGGTGGTGCTGCTGGGCAAGTTCCAAGTGAAATTGAAGATGAACCAAGTCTCTATTTGGCAGTCCCTTATCATTAGATACAAGCACTTTCAGTGATGAATGTCCTGTCACATTACTAACCTCATGTTTAGCTTTAATTTATTACCTGTGGAAATGTTTATCTGCATTTTAATAACATTACCAGCGGCAATTTTAGCATATAAATGGTGGTGGTGCAAACAAAAATATATATATTTTTAGATGCAGCAAAGCCATAACACAACACTAAACAATACATTAATTGCACTATAACTGTGACAAACGGTGCCCACAAATTTATGAAGCAGCATAAGACATTTTTGTACTCACGGTTGTTGTGATGTGTTTGAACAGGAAAGTGGCGCGGCGGTCCTTCGTAGACAAATTTTGTCATCAAAGAGAAAGATGCCGGATTTACAATTCCAAGTTGAATGACCGTTGAAAACGTATTTTCCCAGTTGCAAGGCTTGCAGTTAGCCACTGTCACCGATTCCATACAAACCACTCATTGTTGAATTTGTAATCTCCAAATTGTTGTGTAATGTTTGTCCAATGGCCGATGAGCACTGATACGTTTTATCTATATTTTCTCTTCATATGACAAGGATAAAAAAGTATTTGCCAGTAGAATTGGTTCATAAATCATGACGATGACTGCTAGCTAAGATTGTGAAAGTAAGATGTTGACATGATCAGTCCAATCAAAGCTACTGTACATGTAACGTGATTTGATGTCATTTCTGTGGCCAACGACCTTGAGCCTTCTTGGAAGGGCACAGGAGGGCTCACATTCTTGATGTCTCCCTTTACTAGGCGGGTGATGTAGTGTCCCATGAGTGACATAACACTGAGCCAATCACGGTGCAATACTTAGCCAATCACGGTGCAATGCTCCTATTTTCTGCTGGCATGCCCCAACACCACAGAAAGCTCTGAGCTAGGCTGAAACACCTGCATTTTGGAGCTGCCTGTTTGTATGCGGCTTTATTAACTCAATGATATATATTTTATAATGACATATATGTTTTTTTACGTTATTTGCAAACTGATATGTGACAGGTATTATGCCAAAATAACATGCAAAAGAGGCAAACCTCCGGCCCCCCAAATATTTATGTGCTTTTCTTTTAAAAACAAGGACATTTCTAAGTGAACCCAAACTTTTGAACGGTAGTTTATATATATATATATGCAAAAGAGGCAAACCCCCGGCCTACCGTTCAAAAGTTTGGGTTCACTTAGAAATGTCCTTGTTTATGAAAGAAAAGCACATTTTTTGTTCATTAAAATAACATAAAATTGATCAGAAATACAGTGTAGACATTGATAATGTTGTAAATGACTATTGTAGCTGGAAACAGCAGATTTTTTATGGAATATCAACATAGGCGTACAGAGGCCCATTATCAGCAACCATCACTCCTGTGTTCCAATGTCACGTTGTGTTAGCTAATCCAAGTGTATCATTTTAAAAGAATAATTGATCATTAGAAAACCCTTTTGCAATTATGTTAGCACAGCTGAAAACTGTTGTTCTGATTAAAGAAGCAATACAACTGACCTTCTTTGGACTAGTTGAGTATCTGGAGCATCAGCATTTGTGGGTTTGATTACAGGCTCAAAATGGCCAGAAACAAAGAACTTTCTTCTGAAACGTGTCAGTATATTCTTGTTCTGAGAAATGAAGGCTATTCCATGTGAGAAATTGCCAAGAAACTGAAGCTCTCGTACAACGCTGTGTACTACTCCCTGTACTACTCACAGAACAGCGCAAACTGGCCCTAACCAGAATAGAAAGAGGAGTGGGAGACCCCGGTGCACAACTGAGCAAGAGGACTAGTACATTAGAGTGTGTAGTTTGAGAAACAGACGCCTCACAAGTCCTCAACTGGCAGCTTCATTAAATAGTACCCGCAAAACACCAGTCTCAACGTCAACAGTGAAGAGGCGATTCCAGGATGCTGACCTTCTAGGCAGAGTTGCAAAGAAAAAGTAATATCTCAGACTGGCCAATAAAAATAAAAGATTAAGATGGGCAAAAGAACACAGACACTGGACAGAGGAACTCTGCCTAGAAGGCCAGCATCCCGGAGTCACCTCTTCACTGGGTTACTAACAGCTTACTACACAACATACACTTAGTATTACTTTCTTAGCTACATAATATATATATATATATATATCTCCCTGGCATATCACATCATTTATGCAGCAGCATACAAAACATTTTTGGACTCACCTTGTTGTGCTGTGCTCACTTAAACAGGAAGGTGGCACGGCGRTCCTTCTTGTGGGCAAATGTCATCAAACTTTGTCATCAAATGCTGACATTCTCTGGATTTATGGTGCTTTCAAGACAACTGGGAACTCTGCAAAAAAAACAAGGTTGAATCATGAGGTCAGTGATCTTCAGGTCGGAGCTCTAGAAAGAGACTTGGACGTCTGAGTTGGATGACCGCTCAAAACTTATTTTCCCAGTCGGAGCTCGTTTTTTTCAGAGTTCCCAGTTGTGTTGAATTCACTGAAGTCTGAGATTTCCCAGTTCCGAGTTTCCAGTTGTTTTGAATGCAGTTGAAGTCATGCTGGATTGACAGCATGGCCGATGTATTCAACCTTTTCTGGCCCGTGGTGTTGCATGTGAATGTTTATCCTTTTAAGCTTGGTGTAGAGACCCTTAAACCCAGACTTGGACCACACACCCTCTCCCCCGAATAGCAGGCAAGTGATTACTTTGCACTGCTTGGAGTTAGCCACGGATTCCTTCCAAACCACTCATTGTTGAATTTGCGATTTCTAACTTGTTGTGTAATGTTTACTGTATGTCCAATGGCCAAAGAGCATGGATACTTTTTATCTATAATTTCTCTTAATATCTCTAAGATTTTAAAAGTATGATGTTGACATGATCAGTCCAATCAAAACTATGGTAGATATAACGTGATTTGACGTAATTTTATCTGTGGCTAATGACTTTGAGCCTTTAGATGGGCACTTCTAATGTAAATCTATGGCAACACCCAAGGAGCTTGAACTTTCTAGCTCTCCCTGTAGATTTTGTGGTGACATAGTGTCCCCATGAGTGACAGAACACTGAGCGAATCACCGCGTTTGAATGCGGCTTTATTAACTCTTTATTAAAAAATGGTATCTTTTGCAAACTGATATGTGACACGTATTAACCTCTGAAGGATCTGCCCCTTTTTTTCAATTTTCACCTAAAATGACATACCCAAATCTAACTGCCTGTAGCTCATAAAACACCTGGGGCTCAAAACAGCTGTGCCCCACCTGCCCTGAATGACGGGTTGCCACTGTATGGAGTGATTTTAAATCAATCAATCAGTCAAATGTATTTATAAAGCCCTTCTTACATTATTATAACAAAATTATAACAAAAATGCAACCTCCAACACACAAACACCATAGGTTGTTTTCAATACTCCTCTCATCATTCACCGTGTTTCAGGGAAGCTCACCAATTTTAGTTTGACACCGAGACCCTATGGTGTTTGTGTGTTGGAGGTTGCATTTTTGCTTCATACTTTTACCAGCTCTGTCAGAGAGCATAAACAAATACAAAGTACTTGATGTTCTAGATTAGAAGGACATGTTGTATCTTGTCTAAGTCTGCAATCAGATTTGGGCTTGGATCCTCACTCGTAGAGACACTTTTCTTAGGATAGGATTACCATTCCAGTAGAACAGGACTGTAAATATGTAAGCCCGAAGAGCCTAAAATAATGAGATCTTATCTAGGTGATGTCTGAGATTGATAGTGCTGCACCAAAATAGGATTCCATTCAAGGTTTCCACACTTCCCACCAAGCACAGAGTAAACAATGCAAACAAAGCATTCAGACTGTGTGTGTGTACAGTGTGTACAGTGTGTACAGTGTGTACCGTGTGTACCGTGTGTACCGTGTGTACAGTGTGTACAGTGTGTACAGTGTGTACCGTGTGTACCGTGTGTACAGTGTGTACCGTGTGTACAGTGTGTACAGTGTGTACATTATGTACATTGTGTACAGTGTGTACAGGGTGTACAGTGTGTACAGTGTGTACGGTGTGTACAGTGTGTACCGTGTGTACAGTGTGTACCGTGTGTACAGTGTGTACATTGTGTACAGTGTGTACATGATGTACATTGTGATACAGGGGGTTACAGGGTACAGGTGTATGTGCGTGTTGTACAGTGATGTACAGTGTGTACAGTGTGTACAGTGTGTACAGGGGGTACAGTGTGTACAGTGTGTACAGTGTGTACCGTGTGTACAGTGTGTACAGTGTGTACAGTGTGTACCGTGTGTACAGTGTCATCAAAACGTATTTACACGCCTTGACTTTTTCTATATTTTGTTGAATTTGAATGTAAATTGAATGGAGATGTTTTTGCTCACTAGCCTACACACAAAGGCCCATAATGTCAACATTTCTACTAATTCATGAAAAATTCAAATCTGAAATGTCTTGAGTCAATAGGTATTCCACCCCTTGGTTATGGAATGCCTAAATAAGTTCAGGAGTAACAATTTGCTTAATGAGTAACGTAATAAGTTGCATGTGTGGAATAATAATGTTTAACATTATTTTTGAATGACTACCATACATTTGTACCATACACATACAATTATCTGGTCCCTCAGTCGAGCAGTGACTTTCAAACAATGATTCAACCTCATAAACCAGGGAGGTTTTCCAATGCCTCGCAAGGAAGGGCACCTATTGGTAGATGGGTAAACATAAAGACATTGAATATCCCTTTGAACATGGTTAAGTTATTAATTACACTTTGGATGGTGTATAAATACACCCAGTGACTACAAAGATACAGGCGTCTTTCCTAACTCAGTTGCCATACAGGAAGGAAACCTCTCTGGGATTTCACCATGAGGCCAATGGTGACTTTAAAACAGTTTGAGTTTAATGGCTGTAAAAGGAGAAAACTGAGGATGGATCAACAACATTGATCAACACAATACTAACCTCATTGACAGAGTGAAAAGAAGGAAGCTTGTACAACAAATTCCAAAATATGCATTCTCTTTGCAACAAGGCACTAAAGTAATACTGCAAAGAAATTTGGCAAAGCAATTAACTGTTTGTCCTGAATACAAAGTGTTATATTTATAAATCCAAGACAACAAATTACTGAGTACCACTCTTCATATTTTCAAGCACAGTGGTGGCAGCATCATGTTATGGGTATGCTTCTAATCGTTAAGGACTGGGGAGTTTTTCAGGATAAAAAAGAAACGAAATGGAGCTAAGCACAGGCAAAATCCTAGAGGAAAACCTGGTTCAGTCTGCTTTACACCAGACACTGGGAGATAAATTCACCTTTCAGCAGGACAATAACCTAAAACACAAGGMCAAATCTACACTGTAGTTGCTTACCAAGAAGACAGTGAATGCTCCTGAGTGGCCGAGTTACAGTTTAGACTTAAATCGTCTTGAAAATCTATGGCAAGACCTGAAAATGGTTGTCTAGCAATGATCAACAACCAATTTGAAGGAAAAGATTAATGGGCAAATATTGCACAATCCAGGTGTGGAAAGCTTTTAGAGACTTACCCAGAAAGACTCACAGCTGCAATCGCTGCCAAAGGTGCTTCTACGAAGTATTAACTCAGAGGTGTGAATAGTTATCTAAATTAGATATTTCTGTATTTAATTTTCAATAAATTATTATTATTATTATTATTATATCCACAAAATGTGGAATAGGTCAAGGGGTATGAATACCTTCTGAAGGCACTGTACGTGTGTACGTCCTGTTGGAGATTACACTATGGTGTCTGCATCTGTCTGTCAGTGATATAAGAAGCAGTGTGACGTTTATCTGACATCAATCTATAGAAGAGAAAGGAAGGCATGCTTGAGTGTCTGCAAACAGAGGCTGTGCACAAGTCCATACCATCACCATCACAGCCCACACACTATGAAGGCACTGCAGGAATAAAGTTTCTCTTATTACAAGAATGTGGTGACCCATAACAGAAATTGTACTTTTTGGATGTGGCTTTAGTGAATGCAACAGGTTAAAGACATGCTTTGGGTTGGATGTGTCAGTCTGTAGTTCATATACGCATCATTTCTGAGCAGAATTACTGTCTTACCTCAATTAGCCATGAAATTCCTAGTTTGAAAGCAACTGTTTTTCTGGAAGCTGTGCTGCACCATTTTCCCAAAATGTTTCCCCCACGTGGGCCAGCCCCCCACCAATTTGAGTTCAATTTGAGTTCAACCGCCCCTCGCCATATGAGTGACAGCTAGTAAGAGGCATAGCATGCACACACAGCAGAGCGAGAGTGAGAGCAATGACGTGGTGCACATATCTGCTCATATGTGGCGTAGTACTTAATTCTTGGGGATGACTTTTGGCTCGTGAGCACTTCTTTAAGAAGTACTGGCTAAAAAGTATACAAAAGGACTGGAGAATCTCTTTAAGGTGCTTATTACAAACCCAGTGCTTAATTTGATCCGGATCCTGCAGGAACAGGATCTGTCACCTCTCAGTTTCGAACTGTTTCGTTCCGGAACCTATTTGCCAGGATCCGGTACTTCTCGTGGCATGAAAAATCATTTTCACTGTTTGCAACGTAAACATTTTAATAAAAGCGATCAGAGAGAATTAGAGTTGGCTCCTCTTTACTGATCCTATCCCCTAAAAAAATATAGCCTAATGTGAAAATGTAGATTAAACTTGATTTGATTTGATCAATTAGGATCTTCATTATCCAACACCAATGTGGACAGCTAGTCTTACTAGGGTCCTACACATAACGGAAAATACATTACAGAAAAAATACTTTACAATTAACATACATTTAAAAACATTAACATGTAGTGTGTGTGTTCATCTATCAGTTAAACCTACATGTCAGTACATACACACAGCAAGTAGGTCACATGGGGGAGAGGCGTTGTGCCGTGAGGTGTTGCTTTATTTGTTTTTTGAAACCAGGTTTACCGTTCACTTGCGCTATATGAGATGGAAGGGAGTTCCATGCAATCATATGTACGTTTCCAAACGGTTAATTTCCTTGAATTTGTTCTGGATGTGGAGAATGCTATGAGACTAGAAATTGAGCTCAGGTGCATCCTGTTTCCATTGATCATCCTTGAGATGTTTCTACAACTTGATTGGAGTACAACTGTGGTAAATTCAGTTAATTGGCCATGATTTGGAATGGCACACAGCTGTCTATATAAGTTCCCCCAGTTGACAGTGCATGTCAGAGCAAAAACCAAGCCGTGAGGTCGAAGGAATTGTCTGTAGTGCTCCGAGACAGGATTGTGTCGAGGCACAGATCTGGGGAAGGGTACCAAAAAAAATCTGCAGCATTGAAGGTCCCCAAGAACACAGTGGCTCCACCATTCTTAATTGGAAGAAGTTTGGAAACACCAAGACTCTTCCTAATGCTGGCTGCCCGGCCAAACTGAGCAATCGGGGGAGAAGGGCCTTGGTCAGGGAGATGACCAAGAACCCGATGGTCACTCTGACAGAACTCCAGAATTCCTCTGTGGAGATGGGAGAACATTCCAGAAGGACAACCATCTCTGCAGCACTCCACCAATCAGGCCTTTATGGAAGTGGCCAGACGGATGCCACCCCTCAGGCCTCTTGGAATTTGCGAAGGCACCTAAAGACTCTCAGACCATAAGAAATAAGATTCTTTGGTCTGATGAAACCAAGATTGAACTCTTTGGCCTGAATGCCAAGCATCACGTCTGGAGGAAACCTGGAAAAATCCCTACGTTGATGCATGGTAGTGGCAGCATCATGCTGTGGGGATGTTTTCAATGGCAGGAACTGGGAGACTAGTCAGGATCGAGGGAAAGATGAACAGAGCAAACTACAGAGAGATTCTTGATGAAAACCTGCTCTAGAGCACTCAGAACCTCAGACTGGGGGTGAAGGTTCACCTTCCAACAGGACAACAACCCTAAGCCACAGCCAAGACAACGCAGGAGTGGCTTCGGGACTAATCGGACTTGAACCCAATTGAACATCTCTGGAGAGACCTGAAAATAGCTGTGCAGCGACACTCCCCATCCAACCTGATAGAGCTTGAGAGGATCTACAGAGAAGAATGGGATAAACTCCCCAAATACAGGTGTGCCAAGCTTGTAGCATCAATCCCAAGAAGACTCGAGGCTGTAGTCTCTGACTAAGGTGCTTCAACAAAGTACTGGGTAAAGGGTCTGCATACTTATGTAAAATGTGATATTTCCGTTTTTTTATATACATTTGCAAACATTTCCAAAACCTGTTTTTGCTTTGTCATTATGTGGTATTGTGTGTAGATTGATGCAGGAAAAAAACGATATAATCAATTTTAGAATAAGGCTGGGGTCTGAATACTTTCCGAATGCACTGTATGTGTGTCAGCATATACAGCATGTACACAGCATACACAAACATACACACACAGTCACACATTGTTGGAGTAATCAAACACAACAATACATACACATACACACACAGTCACACATTGTTGGAGAAATCATACACAGCAATACATACACATACACACACACAGTCACACATTGTTGGAGAAATCATACACAGCAATACATACACATACACACAGTCACACATTGTTGGAGAAATCATACACAGCAATACATACACATACACACAGTCACACATTGTTTGAGTAATCAAACACAACAATACATACACATACACACAGTCACACATTGTTGGAGTAATCATACACAGCAATACATACAAACAAATGAAGTCATAGGCACTTAACCCTAATTGCTCCTGTAAGTCGCTCTGGATAAGAGCGATGACTCAAATCTAAATGTAAATGTCAGTGCTGTTTGTAAGTTGACTATGCAAACAATTTGGAATTTCCAACACATTAATGTTTCTTATAAAAACAAGACGTTACGCAGTCAGTCTTTTCTTAACTCTTAGCTAAGAGAGACTGGCAGGCATAGTATTTAATAGTAGCCCTCTGATTACAATGAAGAGCAAGACCTGCGGCTCTGTTCTGGGCCAGCTGCAGGTTAACTAGGTCTTTCTTTGCAGCACTTGACCATATGACTGGACAATAATCAAGACAAGATTAAACTAGAGCCTGCAGAACTTGCTTTGTGGAGTGTGGTGTCAAAAAAGCAGAGCATCTCTTTATTACGGGCCTCACCCCATCTTTACATCCATTTAATCTACAGTATATGTTTTGACTATTACAATTTACAATCCAAGGTAACACCAAGTAATTTAGTCTCTTCAACTTGTTCAACAGCCACACCATTCATTACCAGATTCAGCCGAGGTTTAGAAATTAGGCACTGCTTTGTACCAAATACAAAGTTCTTAGTTTTAGAGATGTTCCCGACCCATTTATTACTGGCCACCCATTCCAAAATAGCCTGCAACTCTTTGTTAAGGGGTTCAGTTACTTCATTAGCTATGGTTGCTGATGCGTATATGGTTGAATCCTCAGCATACATGGACACACATGCTTTGTTTAATACCAGTGGCAGGTCTTCAGTAAAGATGGAAAAGGGTAGAGGGCCTAGAGAGCTTCCCTGCGGTACACCGTACTTTACATGTTTGACATTAGAGAAGCTTCCATTAAAGAAAACCCTCTGAGTTCTATTAGATATATAGCTTTGAATCCAAGATACATTTTCTCAACAACAGGTTATGCTAAATAATATCAAAGGCTGCACTGAAATCTAACAGTACAGCTCCCATAATCGTATTATTATCAATTTCTTTCAACCAATCATCAGTCATTTTGTGTCAGTGCAGTACATGTTGAGTGCCCTTCTCTATTAGCATGCGAAAGTCTGTTGTTAATTTGTTTACAGAGAAATAGCATTGTATTTGGTCAAACACAATTTTTCCAACAGTTTGCTAAGAGCTGGCAGCAATCTGATAGGTCTGCTGTTAGAACCAGTAAAGGCCGCTTTACCACTCTTGGGTAGCAGAATGACTTTGGCCTCCCTCTAGGCCTGAGGACAAAGACTTTCCTTTTAGGCTCAGATGAAAGATATTACAGATAGGAGTGGTTATAGAGTCAGCTACCATCCTCAGTAGCTTTCCATCTAAGTTGTCAATGCCAGGAGGTTTGTCATTACAAAATTTAAACTTACAATGCGTTTCTTTCATTATTTGTTTTTGTATGCATGAGTACGAATGCTCACTGTTCATTGTTGGCATTTCCTGCCTAAGTTTGTCCACTTTGCCAATTTAAAATAATTGTCTTTTGATGAATAAGCCATCTGATTCGATGAAAGATGAAGTTGAATTTGTCTTTCTGTCCATAATTTCATTTAAAGGACTCCCCCCCAAAATTCCAGCATTCTTTATATCATTTATCTTGGCTTCATAATACAGTTTCTTCTTTTTTTAGTTGAGTTTAATCACATAATTCTCAATTTTCCGTAAGTCAGTCAGTCAGATGTGCAGCCAGACTTATTAGCCACTCCTTTTGCCCCATCTCTTTCAACCATACAGTTTTTCAATTACTCATCAATCCATGGAGCCTTAATAGTTCTAACAGTTAGTTTCTTAATAACAGGTGCATGTTTATCAATAATTGGAAGAAGCAATTTCATAAATTCAGCATCTGGCTGCTCCTTATTAATCGCATCAGCACAACAAATATTTGTAACATCATCCACATAAGAGTCACAGCAAAATCTTTTGTATGATCTCTTCTACACAATTTTAGGCTCAGCTTTTGGAACTTTGGCTTTCCTGGATATAGTCACTATATTGTGATCACTGAATCCAATAGGCACAGATACAGCTTTATAACAAAGTTCTACAGTGTTAGTAAAAATGTGATCAATACATGTGGATGATATTGTTCCTGTAGTGTTTGTAAACACCCTGGTAAGTTGATCACAGGTTTTCCCAATTGTTAACACACGTTTGCTGAAACTACATCTCAGGTACTCAAAACTCTGAACACAAAACACAAAACAATTTCCCCAAACCCCACAGACATCTTGCAAAACAAAACACAGCAATCAGAATATTGTACTCCCTGCTCAAAATTAAACTTTGCACACAAATGAGACAGTCAAATTAATCGAACTTAGTGACAACCGAGATTACAATAATGTGGCATATTCAAAACCTATTTCAGTGTCAGTCGCGGTCAGTTCCGTTTAAGATGAGGGAGGACAATTTCTATTACAGTATATTGGATGACTGTCATTCATATTCCATTCACTCAGTTCAATGTAACAGCGACGGTTTTAGGCTACTAAATGATACAAACATTTTCTCTATACCCATCATGAGGTTGCTACAACCTAGCCTATGAATGAAAGTTCAGGTGCACACAGATCGAGAGAAACATTTGAGGTGACAGAAAGTGACACATGGACAGAGTGACACATTCAGTACCGCCTTGCACACTCTTGCCTGCATCTAGCTGATCTAGGGTGTATCATTAGTCCAACAGTTGTAAACGATAGTTTCTATTGGACAAATTCAGGTATGTTTATCCCTGTTTCGTTCTGTTTGCTTCTGTTTAAGACATGTTTTTCAACAGGCGGAACGAATACACCTCTGACCACGCGTAAACACAGTTCACTTTCATAGCAGCCACATTGTATTCTTTCTCGCATCTATGTGCTTTCCTCCTCTCACCTTTTATATTAGTTTGTGGACTTCAATGCACAACTACTAGCTAAGTAAGTGAAACTGAAAGTGAAAAAAATGACAATCTCTCTATTGCTTAATTTGTTCAAAACTGTTCAACTATTGTTTTTCTCTCTCTTTGAGTCAATTATACACCACATGTTATGCACTGCTAACAGTAGCATATCCTTTCAGTAGTAGATTCATTCTCTGATCCTTTGATTGGGTGGACAACATGTCAGTTCATGCTGCAAAAGCTCTGATAGGTTGGAGGACATCCTCCGGATGTTGTCATAATAATTACTGTGTAGGTCTATGGAAGAGGGTGAGAACCATAGGTTTTGTATTGAACTCAATGTACCCAGAGGAGGCTAGCTGTCCTCCGGCTACACCATGGTCCTACCGTACAGAGTGCTGTTGATGCTACTGTAGACCTTCATTGCAAAGCAATTATTTGGTGACGTGAATATATGTAGTATAGTTTTATTTTTTTAAATGCATTTTTAAATGGTTTACAATTGACATTTTTTTTWAAATTCACTGAGGAGGATGGGACTCCCCTTCCTCCTCTGAGGAGCCTCCACTGTTCAGTGTAAAGACTGGCAACTTCCAGGGGGCTGGCGACTTCCAGGGGGCTCCCCCCTTGCATGGGCTGCAGGGGTGTGTGGTAATCGGCAGTAAATATCTATATAGGCTAGCTACTGTTTGTGCACATTCAACCTTTTAGATTTTTATTTATTTATTTTATTTTATTTCACCTTTATTTAACCAGGTAGGCTAGTTGAGAACAAGTTCTCATTTGCAACTGCGACCTGGCCAAGATAAAGCATAGCAGTGTGAACAGACAACACAGAGTTACACCTGGAGTAAACAATAAACAAGTCAATAACATGGTAGAAAAAAAGAGAATCTATATACAATGTGTGCAAAAGGCATGAGGTAGGCAATAAATCGAATAATTTACAATTTAGCAGATTAACACTGGAGTGATAAATCATCAGATGACATGTGCAAGAAGAGATACTGGTGTGCAAAAGAGCAGAAAAGTAAATAAATAAAAGCAGTATGGGGGGTGAGGTAGGTAAATGGGGGGTAGTTTACAGATGGACTATGTACAGCTGCAGCGATCGGTTAGCTGCTCGGATAGCAGATTTTTAAAGTTGTTGAGGGAGATAAAAGTCTCCAACTTCAGAGATTTTTGCAATTCGTTCCAGTCGCAGGCAGCAGAGAACTGGAAGGAAAGGCTCCAAATGAGGTTTTAGCTTTAGGGATGATCAGTGAGATACACCTGCTGGAGCGCGTGCTGCGGGTGGTGTAGCCATCGTGACCAGTGAACTGAGATAAGGCGGCACTTTACCTAGCATAGCCTTGTTAGATGACCTGGAGCCAGTGGGTCTGACGACGAACATGTAGCGAGGGCCAGCCGACTAGGCATACAGGTCGCAGTGGTGGGTCGTAAAGGTGCTTTAGTAACAAAACAATGGCACTGTGATAAACTGCATCCAGTTTGCTGAGTAGAGTGTTGGAAGCTATTTTGTAGATGACATCGCCGAAGTCGAGGATCGGTAGGATAGTCAGTTTTACTAGGGTAAGTTTGGCGGCGTGAGTGAAGGAGGCTTTATTGCGGAATAGGAAAGCCGATTCTTGATTTGATTTTGGATTGGAGATGTTTGATATGAGTCTGGAAGGAGAGTTTGCAGTCTAGCCAGACACCTAGGTACTTATAGATGTCCACATATTCTAGGTCGGAACCGTCCAGGGTGGTGATGCTAGTCGGGCGTGCGGGTGCAGGCAGCGAACGGTTGAAAAGCATGCATTTGGTTTTACTAGCGTGAAGAGCAGTTGGAGGCCACGGAAGAGTGTTGTATGGCATTGAAGCTCGTTTGGAGGTTAGATAGCACAGTGTCCAAGAAGGGCCGGAAGTATATAGAATGGTGTCGTCTGCGTAGAGGTGGATCAGGGAATCGCCCGCCAGCAAGAGCAACACTCATTATGTATACAGAGAAAAGAGTCGGCCCGAGAATTGAACCCTGTGGTACCCCCATAGAGACTGCCAGAGGACCGGACAACATGCCCTCCGATTTGACACACTGAACTCTGTCTGCAAAGTAGTTGGTGAACCAGGCAAGGCAGTCATTAGAAAAACCGAGGCTACTGAGTCTGCCGATAAGAATATGGTGATTGACAGAGTCGAAAGCCTTGGCCAGGTCGATGAAGACGGCTGCACAGTAATGTCTTATCGATGGCGGTTTGATATCGTTTAGTACCTTGAGCGTGGCTGAGGTGCACCCGTTGACCGGCTCGGAAACCGGATTGCACAGCGGAGAAGGTACGTGGGATTCGAGATGGTCAGTGATCTGTTTGTTGACTTGGCTTTCGAAGACCTTAGATAGGCAGGGCAGGATGGATATAGGTCTGTAACAGTTTGGGTCCAGGGTGTCTCCCCCTTTGAAGAGGGGATGACCGCGGCAGCTTTCCAATCCTTGGGATCTCAGATGATACGAAGGAGAGGTTGAACAGGCTGGTAAGGGGGTGCGACAATGGCGGCGGACAGTTTCAGAAATAGGGGTCCAGATTGTCAAGCCCAGCTGATTTGTATGGGTCCAGGTTTTCCAGCTCTTTCAGAACATCTGCTATCTGGATTTGGGTAAAGGAGAAGCTGGGAGGCTTGGGCGAGTAGCAGCCGGGGGGGCGGGGCTGTTGGCCAAGGTTGGAGTCGCCAGGAGGAAGGCATGGCCAGCCATTGAGAAATGCTTGTTGAAGTCTTCGATTATCACGGATTTATCGGTGGTGACCGTGTTACCTAGCCTCAGTGCAGTGGCAGCTGGGAGGAGGTGCTCTTGTTCTCCATGGACTTTACAATCCCAGAACTTTTTGGAGTTAGAGCTACAGGATGTGAATTTCTGCTTGAAAAAGCTGGCCTTTGCTTTCCTGACTGACTGCGTGTATTGGTTCCTGACTTCCCTGAACAGTTGCATATCGCGGGGGCTCTTCGATGCTATTGCAGTTCGCCACAGGATGTTTTTGTGCTGGTCGAGGGCAGTCAGGTCTGGAGTGAACCAAGGGCTATATCTGTTCTTGGTTCTGCATTTTTTGAACGGAGCATGCTTGTCTAATATGGTGAGGAAGTAACATTAAAGAATGACCAGGCATCCTCAACTGACGGGATGAGGTCAATATCCTTCCAGGGTACCCGGGCCAGGTCGATTAGAAGGCCTGCTCGCAGAAGTGTTTTAGGAGCGTTTGACAGTGATGAGGGGTGGTCGTTTGACCGCGGACCCGTGGCGGATACAGGCAATGAGGCAGTGATCGCTGAGATCTTGATGAAAGACAGCAGAGGTGTATTTGGAGGCAGGTTGGTCAGGAATGTCTATTAGGGTGCCCATGTTACGGATTTAGGGTTGTACCTGGTGGTTCCTTGATGATTGTGTGAGATTGAGGGCATCAAGCTTGGATTGTAGGACTGCCGGGGTGTTAAGCATATCCCAGTTTAGGTCACCTAACAGAACAAACTCTGAAGCTAGATGGGAGGCGATCAATTCACAGAGGTGTCCAGGGCACAGCTGGAGCTGAGGGGGGTCGGTAGCAGGCGGCAACAGTGAGAGACTTATTTCTGGAGAGATTAATTTTTAAAATTAGAGTTCGAACTGTTTGGGCATAGACCTGGAAAGTATGACAGAACTTTGCAGGCTATCTCTGCAGTAGATTGCAACTCCCCCCCCTTTGGCAGTTCTATCTTGACGGAAAGTGTTATAGTTGGGTATGGAAATCTCAGAATTTTTGGTGGCCTCCTAAGCCAGGATTCGGACACGGCAAGGACATCAGGATTGGCAGAGTGTGCTAAAGCGGTGAGTAAGGCAAACTTAGGGAGGAGGCTTCTGATGTTGACATGCATGAGGCCAAGGCTTTTTCGATCACAGAAGTCAACAAATGAGGGTGACTGGGGACATGCAGGCCTGGGTTTACCTCCACATCACCCGAGGAACAGAGGAGTAGTAGGATGAGGGTGCGGCTAAAGGCTATCAAAACTGGTCGCCTAGAGCGTTGGGGACAAAGAATAAAAGGAGCAGATTTATGGGCGTGGTAGAATAGATTCTGGGCATAATGTGCAGACAGGGGTAGGAGGGGCGCGGGTACAGCGGAGGCAAGCCCAGGCACTGGTGATGAAAGAGAGGTTGTATCTCTGGACATGCTGGTCTCAATGGGTGAGGTCACCGCATGTGTGGGGGGTGGGACAAAGGGGGTATCAGAGGTACGGAGAGTGGAACTACAGGTCCATTGCAAACCAAAACAATGATAATGAAAACTAGCCTGAACAAACAATGCAAGGCATATTGATATTTGAGAGAGACATACAATAAGGCATAAAGTGATTGCAGGTCTTGATTGGGAGAGCTAGCTAAAACAACAGGTAAGATAACAGCAGCAATAACAGGGTGCTAGTCTAACACAGCAACAACAGGTAAAAATGGCGACGACTAGGCAGAGAGGGTCGGATTAACTACACACAGATCCTGAGTTAAAGCACAGAGCCGACAGATAAAACACAAATAAACAGAATGGAGTACCGTGAATTAATGGACAGTCAAGCATGCATCAGCTATGTAGCCAAGTGATCATAGGTCCAGGGGGCAGCCGTAGATGGAGCAGGGAGCCTCACTAAGCTAGCACGCGGCGTTTAAAGTTTAGTAGCCCGGGGGTGGTCTGCTCAGACGGAGGGGGTCTGCTCAGACGTGGTCGTGTCGACAGAGAATCCAGAGAATCCAAGCCGAATGGCGAAAGAGAGGTTGTGAATTGTAGAATTGTGTTTGCTAACTGGTGCTAGCTTCGTGGCAGTGGCGCTAACTGCGCTAGCTGCAAGCTAGCTGTGAGGATCAGAAGTAGTGGCTCAGGGATTACGGCAGGAATCCGGCGTTGTTGTCGAGAGACAGTCCGATGCTGGTAAATTGGTGAGTAATATCCAGGCTAATAACAGGGCTGGTGTCTGTGCAGAAGGTAAAAGCTACTAGCAGCGGCAAAAAAATGGCTAAATTAGCTTGTAGCTGATTTAGACCAGTTGTGATGGATTGGCAGGGCTCTGTGTCGGCAAAAAAAAGGTCCAGTCCAATTGGCAAAAGAGGTATTGTAGCCCAAGAATTCGCTGGTAGACCTCTTCGGCTAGCCGGCAGATGGGCCTAGCTCGAGGCTAGCTCAAGGCTAACGGTGCTTGCTTCGGACAGAGGTGTTAGCCAGTAGTAGCCACTCGGTTGCAGCTAGCTAGCTGTGAAATACGGTGTAATTGTCCAGAGCTTGCGTCAGGAATCCGGTGATGTGGTAGAGAAAAAGCAGTCCTATATGCTCTGGGTTGATATCGCGCTTGCAGACTGGCAGGTATTGGCCCGGTATTGAAGCTGGCTGTGTCCGAGTTAAGGGCGAAGACCGCAGCAGTGGCTAACTGACTACTAGCTAGTAGCTAGTTATCTGGCTAGCTTCTGATTGGGGTTACGGTTCTAAAGTATAAAAAAATAGCAGGTCCGTACCACATTGGGTGAGGCGGAATGTAGGAATGTATATTCAGTTCCTAGATGGAAAGTGAAATTAAAATATATACGAAATGTATACGAAAAATACGAATACTATTTACACGGGACAGACAGGACAGGACAAAGACACATCCGACTGCTACGCCATCTTGGATATGTTAATCATATCATATCATATCCTTATTGTATCCATCAGTCGATAATTGTACACTGGATTAGGTCTACCTAAACTAAGGCGGCCCTGAGTCTTTGGTTAACCGCCATATGTTTCAAAAAGTAACACGGAATATTAACTTCATATCTGAGGGTATATCACAGATATGCTGGGATTATATTAGCTATTCCTATGGCGTAATTGTGGGTAAGAGTGCAGTGATTTGAGAGAGCAAAGGTCCTGGTTTTGGGGGCCAGAGGTTCCTCTGTGGTGATTGGTGTGTCTGTGCCAGATTGAGGGCCCCAGACTGGACCTTTGATGTGGCCGGCCCTGAGCATCAGATGACAGGGTAACATCTCCTCTCTGACCCTGACCATAATGGACAACTCTTTTTCCCACCGGAAGAAAATTATAGCTCTTAGGAATGTTGTGTTGTTATATTTCTCTCTCTCCATCTCTCTCTCTCTTGCTCCCTCTTTCTCTCTCTCCTCTCTCTTTCCCTTTCTTTCTGTCTCTCACTCTAAATAGAAAATAAAGGAGCACCGGAAGAGATTTTTGCAACATTTGGAAAAAATAGGTCTTACTAAAACCATAATTAGGTGGATGTTGGAGGAGAAGGGTGTGTTAGTTTTCCATGGGGAGATGATGGAGGGAGAAGGATAATCTGGGGGTAGTGTGGATGGATGGGGAAAATACAGACCAGGGGCTAAAATAGCTTTCAGCACTCGTTCAAGAGAACCCAGGAAAGTCTGGAAATGTCTTTGACAGTTGAACATTCCCTGATACAACAGTATCGTTCCTATGATCGCTATGGCCTATAGCCAACGTCAACTCCTTTTTAACACATAATTCTGAACATACATTGAGTGTACAAAACATTAGGAACACCTGCTATTTCCATGACATAGACTGACCAGGTGAATCCAGGTGAAAGCTATGATCCCTAATTGATGTCACTTGTTAAATCCACTTCAATCAGTGTTGATGAAGGGAAGGAGACAGGTTAAAGAATGATTTTTAAGCCTTGAGACAATTGAGACATGGATTGTGTATGAGTTCCACATGGTGAATGGGCAGGACAAAATATTTAAGTAACTTAGAACGGGGTATGATAGTAAGTGCCAGGCTCACCGGTTTGTGTAAAGAACGGCAACGCTGCTGGGTTTTTCACGCTCAACAGTTTCCCGTGTGCATCAAGAATGGTCCACCACCCAAAGGACATTCAGCCAACTTGACACAACTGTGAGAAGTATTGGAGTCAACATGGGCCAGAATCCCTGTGGAACGCTTTCGACACCTTGTAGAGTCCATGCCCCAACGAATTGAGGCTGTTCTGAGAGCAAAAGGGGGTGCAACTAAATATTTGGAAGGTATTCCTAATATTTTGTACACTCAGTGAACATTTGACTACAACAATAATCCATGAGGTAATATTTATGAATGCATAGATGGATCCTAGGAGCGCTTAAACATGTTTGATAATCGGGTTTGATGTGTGTGTTTTATGAGTCATGTCTCAGCCGAGTCAGACGTAGAGTGGGCTACACCTAATACTCTATGTAGGCACACAGGCACACAGGCACACAGGCAGACAGACAGACAGACAGACAGACAGACAGACAGACAGACAGACAGACAGACAGACAGACAGACAGACAGACAGACAGACAGACAGACAGAAGAGACAGAAGCACAGACAAGACAGACAGACAGACTAAGTGCCAGTATAGAGACAAAGTAAGAGTCGCAATTCAACAGCTCAGACACAAGAGGTATGTGGCAGGGTCTACAGTCAATCACGGATTACAAAAGAAAACCAGCCCCGTCGCGGACCAGGATGTCTTGCTCCCAGACAGACTAAATAACTTTTTTGCTCGCTTTGAGGACAATACAGTGCCACTGACACGGCCCGCTACCAAAACCTGCGGGCTCTCCTTCACTGCAGCCGAGGTGAGTAAAACATTAAACGTGTTAACCCTCGCAAGCCTGCAGGCCCAGACGGCATTCCCAGCCGCGTCCTCAGAGCATGCGCAGACCATCTGGCTGGTGTGTTTAAGGACATATTCAATCCATCCTTATCCCAGTCTGCTGTCCCCACATGCTTCAAGAGGGCCACCATTGTTCCTGTTCCCAAGAAAGCTAAGGTAACTGAGCTAAACGACTAGCGCCCCGTAGCACTCACTTCCGTCATCATGAAGTGCTTTGAGAGACTAGTCAAGGACCATATCACCTCCACCCTACCTGACCTAGACCCACTCCAATTTGCTTACCGACCCAATAGGTCCACAGACGACGCAATCACAACCACACTGCACACTGCCCTAACCCATCTGGACAAGAGGAATACCTATGTGAGAATGCTGTTCATCGACTACAGCTCAGCATTTAACACCTAGTACCCGCCAAACTCGTCATCAAGCTCGAGACCGTGGGTCTCGACCCCGCCCTGTGCAACTGGGTCCTGGACTTCCTGACGGGCTTCCTGTACTCCCTGTTCACCCACGACTGCGTGGCCATGCACGCCTCCAACTCAATCATCAAGTTTGCGGATGACACTATAGTGGTAGGCTTGATTACCAACAACGACGAGACGGCCTACAGGGGGAGGTGAGGGCCCTCGGAGTGTGGTGTCAGGAAAATAACCTCACACTCAACGTCAACAAAACAAAGGAGATGATTGTGGACTTCAGGAAACAGCAGAGGGAGCACCCCCTATCCACATCGACGGGACAGTAGTGGAGAAGGTGGAAAGTTTTAAGTTCCTCGGTGTACACATCACGGAAAAACTGAATTGGTCCACCCACACAGACAGCGTTGTGAAGAAGGCGCAGCAGCACCTCTTCAACCTCAGGAGGCTGAAGAAATTTGGCTTGTCACCAAAAGCACTCACAAACTTCTACAGATGCACAATCGAGAGCATCCTGTCGGGCTGTATCACCGCCTGGTACGGCAACTGCTCCGCCCACAACCGTAAGGCTCTCCAGAGGGTAGTGAGGTCTGCACAACGCATCACGGGGCAAACTACCTGCCCTCAGGACACCTACACCACCCGATGTCACAGGAAGGCCATAAAGATCATCAAGGACAACAACTACTCGAGCCACTGCCTGTTCACCCCGCTATCATCCAGAAGCGAGGTCGTACAGGTGCCATCAAAGCAGGGACCGAGAGACTGAAAACAGCTTCTATCTCAAGCCATCAGACTGTTAAACAGCCACCACTAACATTTAGTGGCCGCTGCAACATACTGACTCAACTCCAGCCACTTTAATAATGGGAATTGATGGAAATTATGTAAAAATGTATCACTAGCCACTTTAAACAATGCCACTTAATATAATGTTTACATACCCTACATTACTCATCTCATATGTATATTGTATATACTTACTCTATATCATCTACTGCATCTTGCCATCTTTATGTAATACATGTATCACTAGCCACTTTGAACTATGCCACTTTATGTTTATATACCCTACATTACTCATCTCATATGTATATACTGTACTCTATACATCTACTGCATCTTGCCTATGCGTTCACTCATTCATATATCTTTATGTACATATTCTTTATCCCTTTACACTTGTGTGTATAAGGTAGTAGTTGTGGAATTGTTAGGTTAGATTACTTATTGGTTATTACTGCATTGTCGGAACTAGAAGCACAAGCATTTCACTACACTCACATTAACATTCTGCTAACCATGTGTATGTGACAAATACAATTTGATTTGATTTGATTTGATTTGACAGACAGACAGACAGACAGACAGACAGACAGACAGACAGACAGACAGACAGACAGACAGACAGACAGAAGACAGACAGACAGACAGACAGACAGACAGACAGACAGACAGACAGACAGACAGACAGAAAGAGCTCAGACAGGGAATGAGTCAACACACAGCACCTCTTTCTCAGTAGCAATGACCAAGCAAAATGCTTCATATTCACAGCTGTTCAAAATGAAAACTAACAGTTGGCACAGAGTGGTGATGTGGGAAAAAAATGTATATAGTTACATATCGGATATTATTTTGGACCATATATCGTATCGCATCGTTTTGACCATATATCATTTTTTGCGCTAGTTGGTTGTACCTGTACCATCTTCGTTTTTAAACAGAGAGCCATTTTGTTTTCATCATTTTTATTTCCATGACTGTTCAAAATGTGTTTTCTCATGGCTCTCTCTTATCTCCCTCTGCAGCAGACATATGGTGAGAAATATATTTAGAAAATTGAATCACAATAAAATTACAGTATCGAATCGCAATACAGATAGAATCAAGAAAATCGCAATAAATATATTATCGGCACCAAAGTATTGTGATAATATTTTATGGCAATTCCCTGGCAATTCCCAGCCCTAGTACATAGTACGTACATGAAGCAAACTCCAGTTCCATAATAACACCAACCGTAAGCCCGTCCACACAGTGGGCAGTGTTTGTGCTCCATGACATCCTCACACATTCCTACACACTGGCACTCACATCAGACCTGATCTGTGCAATAGGGGGTGAGGTAAAGTACTTCTGGTTGCCTGTGTTCCACTCAAATATACTACAGTATGCAGCAGGCATACCCTTGTAACCATTATGCCCTGTTTACATCGTGACGAATTTCATTACGTTGTACGTCATCTTCATGCAGAGAGCCTAGTCTCTCGTCAGAAATCACATTTGTTTTGGGAGATTCATAATTATGACCTTTTCATTCAAGACAAGTGAAACATATTATATAATTTGATAATAAAAAAAGTGTAGTTACTTTTTCCTCAACTTGTTTCTATAACTTTTTAGCAAGTCAAGCTAACTTACAGAGCAGCTAGCTATACTGTAGCTAGCGACCTTCACCTAATAATTATCATTTAAAGAAAACATACCACAATAAACTAAAATGGGAGGGAACAGTCATGGAGGCTTATTATTTAACATAATATTAAAATAGTACTCACTTATAGGAATGGGTAATTGTTTACAAGTTGCTAGCTATACCATAAACCCATCGTCGAAACCTATATATTTTAATCTAGTCCTGTTCTTCAACAGACTCAGCATCTGTCTTGCAATGGAGCCTCCAACCTCAAGGGGGGCGTTGTGATTCCACTACGTTGTAGACGGTCCCCATTGAAATGAATGACATGCGACACAACGTAACGGAGTGCTTATGTTTAATGTGAATGAAGCATTTGACTTCCTAGAAGGCAATGGATAGGTGTGCTTCTGGAAACCCATCAAACAACTTTAAGCACTTAAAACAACTCTGAACATTCTGGTTCTTTGACAATGAGTCTGAAAGGTTCGTTGTGAGAGGGTTCGTTGTGAGAGTACATCTCTCCATTGCCTTCTAGAAAGTCTAATGGTTACTAGGGTATGCCTGCTGCATACTGTCGCACATGAGTGACACACAGGCATCCAGACGTTGATAAATGCAGCTTTCAGGTCTTGGTATCTCCTCACCTCTACTTATCTGCTGGTGAGGAGAGGAGAGGAGGACTTCTGGTATCAAAGAAGCAATTACTGCTCCTCTTACTGTCCCTGCCTGACTGGCCACAGCCTCTCCACCTGCCTCTCCTCTCCTGTGTGGGAATGTGTTTGGTTTTTCTTCTCTGGAACAAATGTGCAAATATGTTAGCAACGATTAGCCAATAGCTAGCTACAGTAGGACGTCTATTCCCAAGGATTGCGCCAGGGGGATGACCTCATTGACTTTATTTATGCATTCACATCAAGCCCTGAGGTCCTGCAGCATTGCATAAGTGTTTTCCATCTGCCCGGTCCGCCTGCTGCCCAGCTGGGATGGTAAACATGTGGTAGATTTCTAACTACAGTACATGGAAATGCTGCAGAAATAGACAGTGCAACAAAGACAAGAAAAACAAAAACAGCCAAGACAACAAAAAAAAACACTTCAAGTCAACATGTTGCTGAGAATTCATCTGTGCATTTTTTATTGTGAAAGATCAACCAATATGAGCGTAGGGGCTTTTTACAGATAATAATATTAGCTTCCCTTATAAAAGAGAAAGCTTTATATAGATGTTTATGTATCGCGCCACATAGTGTTTTGGCTTGTTTTACAGAGAAAGGTTTAGTAGAGGCTGTGCAAGCAAAACATACGAACCTCAAGGGCAGAGTTAAAAGGGAGTCTGGTTTGGCTGTCGTTAGCGTAGCATCTGGTGAATAGCTGAGAGGTTACATTAGCAATGAGGCTAAAGCTCTGTACCCACTAGGGACAGTTTGAAATTTACTGGAGTGGAGGAGGGTTGTCTAACTTTTTTTTTTGCTTTGGGGGGGTTGTGGGTTTTTCCCTGGTTTACATTAGCCCTTTTGCAGGTTTTAATATATAATTTCCTCCAGCCTTGCCAAATTTCCTTATCTGCTTGCATGTGCCTCCCTATATCAAGTTGTTTACTAACTATTACTATACCACAGGTCAATATAGTCTACCAGTCTAACTGTCTATCCTGCCCTCTATTCACCATTCATAGTGACAATAGTGGTACAGTAGGTGGATCGTTTGTCCAGATCTGCAATAGGCTAACTAGCAATCATACCACACATACAATCATTCAAAGCTGCACCAATTTTCTATATGAATCTACAAGAACATAGAGGAATAGCTGATGTTCATAATGAACATGAAAGAACAGTGAAGACATGAGACACTCAGCTCAGAAAGCTTCCCTATTGATCTCGTTAAGGGACAATGCAATTACCCTACCTAGACTAGCCTACAACACCACAATGCAATGAATAATTACATTATTGTTTTCATGTGAGTACAAAATTCTACTCTAGGCTGCAGTGAAAATGTCATTTGAATAACGGCGCAAAAGCCATGTGATTTGAATGTTTCATTCCATTTGGATCAGTTGTTGTGTCTACTCTCGACTGTTTATAAGGTCTAGAAAGCAGGGGTTGGAACCGATTCAGGAAACAGAACCAAAAAAACGGAAAAGAACAAAACACTTTGAGGAACAGAATCAGAGCCAGGGCCGAAAGTGATCTATACTGTTGCAGAACATAACCGTTATTTTAAAAGCATGGGTATTGGTTAATAATGTAATTTTATGTTCTGGGAATTTTTTTCAGGCCCACAAAAAACGCAAGAAGGCGCCTATGCAAAGCCCTCACTCTGTCACTCAGAAATGTATTCAACTCTCTGCCTGCCGCCTTGCTTGCTTCATGTACGTACTATGTACTAGGCTTGGGAATTGCCAGGGATTGCCATAAAATATTATCACAATACTTTGGTGGCCGATAATATATTTATTTGCGATTTTCCTGTGATTCTATCTGTATTGCGATTCGATACTGTAATTTTATTTTGATTCAATTTTCCTAAATATTATTTCTCACCATATGTCTGCTGCAGAGGGAGATAAGAGAGAGCCATGAGAAAAACATTTTGAACAGTCAGGAATAAAAAATGATGAAAACAAAATGGCTCTCTGTTTAAAAAGAAGATGGTACAGGTACACCAACTGCGCAAAAATGATATATGGTCAAAACGATGCGATACGATAATTGGGTCCAAAATAATATCCCGATATGTAACTAATATACATTTTTTTCCCACATCACCAACTCTGTGCCCAACTTGTTAGTTTTCAATTTTGAACAGCTGTGAATATGAAGCATTTTGCTTGGTCATTGCTACTGAGAAAGAGGTGCTGTGTGTTGACTCATTCCCTGTCTGAGCTCTTTCTGTCGGTCTGTCGTGTCTGTCTGTCTGTCCTGTCTGTCTGTCTGTTCTGTCTGTCTGTCTGTCTGTCTGTCTTCTGTCTGTCTGTCTGTCTGTCTGTCTGTCTGTCTGTCTGTCTGTCTGTCTGTCCAAATCAAATCAAATCAAATCAATTTGTATTTGTCACATACACATGGTTAAGCAGATGTTAATGTGAGTGTAGTGAAATGCTTGTGCTTCTAGTTCCGACAATGCAGTAATAACCAATAAGTAATCTAACCTAACAAATTCCACAACCTAACTACCTTATACACACAAGTGTAAAGGATAAAGAATATGTAACATAAAGATATATAATGAGTGAACGACATAGGCAAGATGCAAGTAGATGTATAATACGAGTACAGTATACATATGAGAGAGATAATGTAGGGTATATAAACATAAAGTGGGCATAGTTCAAAGTGGCTAGTGATACATGTATTACATAAAGATGGCAAGATGCAGTAGATGGATATAGAGTACAGTATATTACATATACATATGAGATGAGTAAATGTAGGTATGTAAACATTATATTAAGTGGCATTGTTTAAAGTGGCTAGTGATACATTTTTACATAAATTTCCATCATCCCCTTATTAAAGTGGCCTGGAGTTGAGTAGTATGTTGGCAGCGGCCCACTAAATGTTAGTGGTGGCTGTTTAAGCAGTCTGATGGCCTTGAGATAGAGCTGTTTTTCAGTCTCTCGTTCCCTGCTTTGATTGCACTGTACCAGACCTCGCCTTTCGTGGATGATAGCGTGGGGAACCAGGCAGTGGCTTCGAGTAGTTGTTTGTCCCTTGATGATCTTTATTTGGCCTTCCTGTGACATCGGGTGGTGTAGGTTGTCCTGGAGGGCAGGTAGTTTGCCCCCGGTGAATGGCGTGTTGTGCGACTCACCTACCCTCTGGAGAGCCTTTACGGTTTGTTGGGCGGAGCAGTGCCGGTACCCAGGCGGTGATACAGCCCGACAGGATGCTCTCGATTTGGTGCATCTGTGAAGTTTGTGAGTGCTTTTGTGACAAGCCAAATTTCTTCAGGCCTCCTGAGGTTTGTGAAGAGGTTGCTGCTGCGCCTTCTCACAACGCTGTCTGTTGGGTGGAACCAATTTCAGTTTTTCCCGTGATGTGTTACACCGAGGAACTTAAAAACTTTCCACCTCTCCACTACTGTCCCGTCGATGTGGATAGGGGGTGCTCCCTACTGCTGTTTTCCTTGAAGCCACAATCATCTCCCTTTTGTTTTGTTGACGTGAGTGTGAGGTTATTTCCTGAACCACGACTCGAAGGGCCCTCACCTTCCCCTGTAGGCCGTCTCGTCGTTGTTGGTAATCAGCCTACCATATTAGTGGTCATCCGCCAAACTTTGATGATTGAGTTGGAGGCGTGTGCATGCCACGCAGTCGTGGGTGAAACAGGGATACAGGAAGCCCGTCAGGAAGTCCCAGACCCAGTTGCACAGGGGCAGGGGTCGGACCCACGGTCTCGAGCTTGATACGCGAGTTGCGGGTACTTATGGTGTTAAAATGCTGAGCTGTAGTCGATGAAACAGCATTCTCACATAGGGTATTCCTCTTGTCCAGATGGGTTGGGCGTGTGCAGTGTGGTTTGTGATTGCGTCTCTTGCTGGACCTATTGGGTCGGTAAAGCAAATTGAGTGGTCTAGGGTGTCAGGTAGGGCTGGAGGTGATATGCGTCCTTGACTAGTCCTCTCAAAGCACTTCATGATGGACGGGAAGGTGAGTGCTACGGGGCGCTAGTCGTTAGCTCAGTTACCTTAGCTTTCTTTGCGGCACAGAACAATGGACTGGCCCTCTTGAAAGCATGGTGGGGACAGCAGACTGGATAAGGATTGATTGAATATGTCTCTGTAAAACACACCAGCCAGATGGTCTGCCGCATGGCTCTGAGGACGCGGCTGGGAATGCCGTCTGGGCCTGCAGGCTTGCGGGGTTAACACGTTTAAAGATGTTTTACTCCAACTCGGCTGCAGTGAAGGAGAGCCCGCAGGTTTTGGTAAGGGGCCGTGTCAGTGGCAAGACTGTATTGTCCTCAAAGCGAGCAAAAAAGTTATTTAGTCTGTCTCTGGGAGCAGACATCCTGGTCCGCGCGGGGCTGGTTTTCTTTTTGTAATCCGTGATTGACTGTAGACCTGCCACATACCTCTTGTGGTCTGAGCTGTTGAATTGGCGCCTCACTTTGTCTCTATACTGGCACTTAGTCTGTCGTCTGTCTGTCTGTCTGTCCTGTCTGTCCTGTCTGTCTGCTTCTGTCTGTCTGTCTGTTCTGTCTGTCTGGTCTGTCCTGTCTGTCTGTCTGTCTGTCTGTCCTGTCTGTTGTTCTGTCGTGTCTGTCTGTCTGTCTGTCTGTCTGTCCTGTCTGTCTGTCTGTCTGTCCTGTCTGTCTGTCTGTGCTGCCTGTGTGCTGTGTGCCTGTGGGGCCTACATAGAGTATTACGTGTAGCATCTGTACGTCCTGACTGGCTGAGACATGACTCAATAAAAACACACAACATCAACCCGATTAGTCAAAACATGTTTCGCGCTCGATAGGTCCAATCTATGCATTATAATATTACCATTCACCCACACAGTCATGGATTAATTGTTGTAGTCAAATGTTACTCTGAGTGTACAAACATATTAGGATAACCTTCACTATTTAGTTGCACCCCTTTTGCTCTCAGAACCAAGCCTCATTCGTGGGGCATGGACTCTACAAGGTGTCGAAAGCCGTTAGCACAGGATTTCTGGCCCATTGTTGACTCCAATACTTTTCACAGTTGTGTCAAGTGGCTGAATGTCCTTTGGGTGGTGGAACAATTCTTGATGCACACGGAACCCCTGTTTGAGTCGTGGAAAAACCCAGCAGCGTTGCCCTGTTTTTACACAAACCGGTGAGCCTGGCACTTACTATCGATCCGTTCTAGGTTTTTACCTTAAATATTTGGTCCTGCCCATTCACCATGTGGACTCATACACAATCCCATGCTCTCAATTGCTCAAGCTTAAAAATCATTCTTTTAACCTGTCTCCTTCCCTTTCTATCAAATCCACTGATTGAAGTGGATTTTAACAAGTGACATAATACGGGATCATAACGCTTTCAACCTGGATTTCACCTGGTCACGTCATGTCCATGGAAATAGAAGGTGTTCCTAATGTTTTTGTACGACTCAATGTATGTTCAGAATTAAAATGTGTTAAAAAGGAGTTGACGTTGGCTATAGGCCATACGATCATAGGAACGAAATGTGTGTATCAGGGAATGTTCACACTGTCAAAGACATTTCAGACTTCCTGGGTTTCTCTTGAACGAAGTGCTGAAAGCTATTTTAGCCCCTGGTCTGTATTTTCCCCATCATCCACAACCTCCCGATTATCCTTCTCCCCCTCATACTCTCCCATTGGAAACTAACACTCCTTCTCCCTCCAACATCCACCTAATTATGGTTTCATAATGACCTATTTTGCTCCAAATGTTGCCAAAAAATCTCTTCGCGGTTGCTCCGTTTAGAATGTTTCTATTTTAGAGATGAGAAGACAGAAAGACAGGGAAAGAGAGAGGAGAAGAAGGAGAAGAGGGGCAGAGAGAGGAGCAGATGGAGAGAGAGTAAATTATAACAACACAACCATCTAAAGCTATATTTTCTTCCGGTGGGTAAAGAGTTGTCCATGTTTATGGTCAGGGTCAGAAGAGAAGATGTTTACCCCTCCCTGTCATCTTGATGCTCATGGGCCGGCACACATTCAAAAGGTCCAGTCTGGGGCCCTCAATCTGGCACAGACACACCGCGAATCACCACAGAGGAACCTCTGCCCAAAACCAGGGACCTTTTGCTCTCTCAATCACTGCACTCTTACCCACAATTACGCATAAGGAATAGCTAATATAGCCCTAGCATATCTGTGATTATACTTCCCTCAGATAGAAGTTAATTATTCGTGTTACTTTTTTGAAACATATGGGGTTAAAACCAAAGACTCAGGGCCGACTTAGTTTAGGTAGACCTAATCCCAGTGTACAATTATCCGACTGATGGAGTATCAATAAGGATATGATATGATATGATTAACATATCCAAGATGGCGTTAGCAGTCGGATGTGTCTGTGTGTCACTGTCCTGTCTGTCCCGTGTAAATAGTATTCGTATTTTTTCGTATACATTTCCGTGATAATATTTTAATTTCACTTTCATCTAGGACTGAATATTACATTCCTACTTCGCTCTACCAATGCTGGATACGGAAGCTGCTATTTTTTATACTTTTAGAACCGTAACCCCAGATCAGGAAGTCTAGCCCAGATCACTAGCTAACTAGCTAGTAGTCAGTTAGCCACTGCTGCGGTCTTCGCCCTTAACTCGGACACAGCCAGCTTTCAATATCCGGGCCACTACCTGCCAGTCCTGCAAGCGCGAATATCAACCCAAGAGCTATAGGACTGCTTTTTCTCTACCAAATCCCGGATTCCTGACGCCAAGCTCTGGACAATTACACCGTATTATCACAGCTAGCTAGCTGCAACCGAGTGGCTATCTACTGGCTAACCTCTGTCCCGAAGCAAGCACCAGGTAGCCTTTGAGCTAGCTCGACTAGGCCCATCTGCGGGCCTACGAAGAGGTTCTACCAGCGAATTCTTGGGCTTACAATACTCTTTTGGCCAATTGGACTGGGACCTTTTTTTTGCCGACACAGAGCGACCTGCCCATCGCATCACACTGGTCTAAATCAGCTACAAAGCTAATTTAGCCATTTTTTTTGCCCGCGCTAGTAGCTTTTTACCTTCTGGCACAGACACGCAAAGCCCTGTTATTAGCCTGGAATATTCTCACCCCATTTTACCAGCATCGGACGTGTCTCTCGACAATACAACGCGGGATTCCTGGGCCGTATCCCTGAGCCACTACTTCTGCATCCCTCACAGCTAGCTTGCAGCTAGCGCAGTTAGCCACTGCCACGCAAGCTAGCACCAGTTAGCAAACACAATTCTATCCATTTCACATACACTCTTCTTTCCGCCATTCGGCTTGGATTTCTCTGGATTCTCTGTCGACACGACCAGTCAACCGCGTCTGAGCAGAACCCCTCCGTCTGAGCAGACCACCCCCGGGCTTACTAAAACTTTAAACGCCGCGTGAGCCTTAGCTTAGTGGGCCTCCCTGCTCCATCTACGGCTGCCCCCTGGACACTATGATCAGGCTTGGGCTACATAAGTGATGCATGCTTGACTGGTCCATTAATTACGGTACTCCATTCTGTTTACTTTGTGTTTTATCTGTCGGCTTCTGGTGCTTTAACTCAGGATCTGTGTGGTAGTTAATTCCGACCTCTCTGCCTAGTCGTCGCCATTTTTTACCTGTTGGTTGCTGTTGTTAAGACTAGCACCCGCCTGTTATTGCTGCTGTTATCTTACCCTGTTGTTTTTCGCTAGTTCTGCCCCAACAAGACCTGCAATCACTTTAGCCTTTATTGTAATGTCTCTCTGCAAATATCAAATCCTGCATTTTTGTTCAGGGGCTAGTTTTTCCATTATCATTGTTTTGGTTTTGCATGGACCGCTGTAGTTCACTTCCCTCCGTCCTCTGATAACCCTTTGGTCCCACCCCCAACAATGGTGCCCGGTGACCTCACCATTGAGAAGCCAGCAATGTCCAGAGATACAACCGGTCTCTTATCATCACCGCAGTGCCTGGGCTTGCCTCCGCTTGGTACCGCGCGCCCCCTCCATACCCTGTCTTGCATCATTATGCCCAGTAATCTATTCTACACGCCCCATAATCCTGCATCCCTTTTATTCTTTTTGTCCCCAACGCTCTGGCGATCCAGTTTGATGCCTTTAGCCGCAGCCTCATCCTACTACTTTCCTCTGGTTCCTCGGCGTGATGTGGGAGGTAAACCCAGGCCTGCATGTCCCCGTCACCCTCATTTGTTGACTTCTGTGATCGGAAAAAGCCTTGGCAGCCTCCATGCATGTCCAACATTCAAGAAGCCTCCTCACCTAAGTTTGCGCCTTACCTCTACCGCTTTAGGCACACACTCTGGCCAATCCCTGATGTCCTTGCCGTTCGAATCTGGCTTTAGGAAGGCCACCAAAAATTTCCTGAATTTTCCATACCCAACTATAACACTTTTCCGTCAAAGATAGACTGCCCAAATGGCGGGAGGAAGTTGCAATCTACTGCAGAGATAAGCTGCAAAGTTCTGTATTACTTTTCCAGGTCTATGCCCAACAGTTTCGAACTTCTAATTTTAAAAATTAATCTCTCCAGAAATAAAGTCTCTCACTGTTGCCGCCTGCTACCGACCCCCTCAGCGTCCCAGCTGGTGCCCTGGACACCATTCTGTGAAGTTGATCGCTCCCCATCTAGCGGAGTTGTTCTGTTAGGTGACCTGTAAACTGGGATATGCTTAACACCCCGGCAGTCCTACAATCCAAGCTTGATGCCCCTCAATCTCAACACAAATGCCATCACGGAACCAACCAGGTTACAACCCTAAATCCGTTAAACATGGCCCCCCTAATAGACATTATCCTGACCCTCTGCCCTCCCAATACACCTCTGCTGTCTTCAATCAAGATCTCAGCGATCACTGCCTCATTTGGCTGTATCCGGCCCGCAGGGTTCCGCGTCAACGACCACCCTCATCACTTGTCAAAACGCTCCATAAAAAACTTCTGCCAGAGCAGGGCGCTTTCTAAAATGCGACCTGTGGCCCGGGGTACCCTGAAGGATATGACTCATCCGTCAGTTTGAGGATGCTGGTCATTCTTTAAATGTTACTTTCCTCAATATTTAGAGCAAGCATCTCCGTTCAAAACATGCAGAACCAAGTTCACAGATATAGCCCTTGGTTCACGTCCAGACCTGAACTGCCCTCGACCAGCAGACAAAAACATCTGTGGCGAACTGCATAGGCATCGAAGAAGCCTCAGCGAATATGCAACTTGTTCAGGGCAGTCAAGGAACCAATTACACGCAGTCAGTCAGTGAAGCAAGGGCCAGCTCTTTTTTCAAGCAGAAATCATATCCCTGTAGCTCTAAACTCCAAAAGTTCTGGGAGTAACTGTAGTCCCTGAAACAAGAGCACCTCCTCCCAGCTGCCCACTTGGCACCTGAGGTCTAGGTAACACGGTCACCACGATAAATCCGTGATAATCGATAGACTTCAACAAGCATTCTTTCTGTTTTTTCTTTCCTTCCTCTCTTTCTTTTCAACCGAAATATGGGCTGGCCATGCCTTCTGCTCCTGGCGACTCACAACCCTTGGGCCCAACA
>NC_036866.1:11823332-11863942 GCF_002910315.2 Salvelinus sp. IW2-2015
TGTAATGTCAGTTAGAGGCTACAGTAGCCTAGGCTTTTGTGTGTAGAGCAGGTATGCTTCACTACACACACGACAGCACACACAGCAGCACGACACACACCACCAGCACTGACACCACACACACACAACACACACACACCAAAACGACACAACCACACTACTACACACTACACTCACACGAACACCACAACACACACACACACACACCACACACACACACCACACACACAACAAATATTCTTCAGCTGAACGACGACATTAAGAGCATAGAGCTGGCAGGTTATACACTCTATCGGCAGGATAGAACAGCAGCCTCTGGTAAGACACGGGGCGGGGGCCTATGCATATATGTAAACAACAGCTGGTGCACGATATCTAAGGAAGTCTCAAGGTTTTGCTTGACTGAGGTAGAGTATCTCATGATAACCTGTAGACCACACTATCTACCTAGAGAGTTTTCATCTGTATTTTTCGTAGCTGTCTACAAACCACCACAGACCGATGCTGGCACTAAAACCGCACTCAATGAGCGGTATATCGCCATAAGCAAACAGGAAAACGCTCATCCAGAGGCGGCACTCCTAGGACTTTAATGCAGGGAAACAAAACAGTTTTACCTAATTTCTATGTGCAACCAGAGCGAAAAAAATTCTAGACCACCTTTACTCCACACTCAATGAGACACGTACAAAGCTCTCCCTCGCCCTCCAAAAATTAAAGCAGGAAGCACCAGTGACTCGGTCAATAAAAGTGTTCAGATGAAGCAGATGCTAAACTACAGGACCGTTTTGATAGCACAGACTGGAATATGTCCCGGGATTCTTCCGATGACATTGAGGAGTACACCACATCAGTCACTGGCGTTATCAATAAGTGCATCGAGGACGTCGCCTACAGTGGATGTCGTCCCACAGTGACCGTACGTACATACCACAACTAGAAGCCATGGATTATAGGCAACATTCGCATTGAGCTAAAGGGTAGAGCTTCCGCTTTCAAACCATCAAACAGGCAAGGCATCAACACAGGACTAAGATCGAATCATACGACACCGACACACGTCGGATGTGGCAGGGCTTGCAAACTAAACTCAGCAAAATAAGAAATGTCCCTTTTTCAGGACCCTGTCTTTCAAAGATAATTTGTAAAAATCCAAATAACTTCACAGATCGTCATTGTAAAGGGTTTAAACACTGTTTCCCATGCTTGTTCAATGAACCATAAACAATTAATGAACGTGCACCTGTAGAACGGTCGTTAAGACACTAACAGCTTACAGACGGTAGGCAATTAAGGTCACAGTTATGAAATCTTAGGACACTAAAGAGGCCTTTCTACTGACTCTGAAAAACACTAAAAGAAAGATGCCCAGGTTCCCTGCTCATCTGCACAAACGTGCCTTAGGCATGCTGCAAGGAGGCATGAGGACTGCAGATATGGCCAGGGCAATAAATTGCAATGTCCGTACTGTGAGATGCCTAAGACAGCTGTACAGGGAGACAGGACGGACAGCTGATCGTCCTCGCAGTGGCAGACCACGTGTAACAACACCTGCACAGGATCTGTACATCCGAACATCACACCTGCGGGACAGGTACAGGATGACAACAACAACTGCCCGAGTTACACCAGGAACGCACAATCCATCCATCAATGCTCAGACTGTCTGCAATAGGCTGAGAGAGGCTGGAATGAGGGCTTGTAGGCCTGTTGTAAGGCAGGTCCTCACCAGACATCACCAGCAACAACGGGTGGTGATGGGCACAAACCCACCGTCGCTGGACCAGACAGGACTGTCAAAAAGTGTCTCACCAGGGTTGATGGTCGGATTCACGCTTATCGTCGAAGGAATGAGCGTTACACTGAGGCCTGTACAGTGGCTTGCGAAAGAATTCAACCCCCTTGGCATTTTTCCTATTTTGTTGCCTTACAACCTGGAATTAAAATTGATTTTGGGGGGGTTTGTATCATTTGATTTATACAAAATGCCTGCCACTTTGAAGATGCAAAATATATATATATTTTTTGCAGCATTTACAGCTGCAAGTCTCTTGGGGTATGTCTCTATAAGCTTGGCACATCTAGCCACTGGGATTCTTGCCCATTCTTCAAGGCAGAACTTCTCCAGCTCCTTCAAGTCGGATGGGTTCCGCTGGTGTACAGCAATCTTTAAGTCATACCACAGATTCTCAATTGGATTGAGGTCTGGGCTTTGACTAGGCCATTCCAAGACATTTGTTTCCCCTTAAACTACTCAAGTGTTGCTTTAGCAGTATGCTTAGGGTCATTGTCCTGCTGGAAGGTGAACCTCTGTCCCAGTCTCAAATCTCTGGAAGACTGAAACAGATTTCCCTCAAGAATTTCCCTGTATTTAGCGCCATCCTTCCTTCAATTCTGACCAGTTTCCCAGTCCCTGCTGATGAAAAACATCCCCACAGCATGATGCTACCACCACCATGCTTCACTGTAGGGATGATGGTCTTGGGGTGATAGGAGGTGTTGGGTTTGATCGAGACATAGCGTTTTCCTTGATGGTCAAAAAGCTCAATTTTAGTCTCATCTGACCAGAGTACCATCTTCCATATGTTTGGGGAGTCTCCCACATGCCTTTTGGCCAACACCAAACATGTTTGCCTATTTTTTTTCTGGCCACTCTTCCGTAAAGCCTAGCTCTGTGTAGTGTATGGCTTAAAGTGGTCCTATGGACAGATACTCCAATCTCCGCTATGGAGCTTTGCAGCTCCTTCAGGGTTATCTTTGGTCTCTTTGTTGCCTCTTTGCCGTCCTTGCCTGATCTATGAGTTTTGGTGGGCATCCCTCTCTTGGCAGGTTTGTTGTGGTGCCATATTCTTTCAATTTTTTCAATAATGGATTTAATGGTGCTCTGTGGGATGTTCAAAGTTTCAGATATTTTTTTATAACCCAACCCTTATTTGTACTTCTCCACAACTTTGTCCCTGACCTGTTTGGAGAGCTCCTTGGTCTTCATGGTATCGCTTGCTTGGTTGTGTCCCTTGCTTAGTGGTGTTGCAGACTCTGGGGCCTTTCAGACCAGGTGTATATATACTGAGATCATGTGACAGATCATGTGACACTTAGATTACACAGGTGGACTTTATGTAACTAATTATGTAACTTCTGAAGGTAATTGGTTGCACCAGATCTTATTTAGGGGGTCATAGCAAAGGGGGTGAGTACAAATGCATGCACCACTTTTCCGTTATTTTTATTTTTATTTTTTTTGAAACAAGTTATTTTTTTCATTTCACGTCACCAATTTTGACTATTTTGTGTATGTCCATTACACGGAATCCAAATAAAAATCTATTTAAATTACAGGTTGTAATGCAAAAAAATAGGAAAAACACCAAGGGGGATGAATACATTTGCAAGCCACTGTACTCTGGAGCGGGATCGATTTAGAGGTGGAGGGTCAGTCATGGTCTGGGGCGGTGTGTCACAGCATCATCAGACTGAGCTTGTTGTCATTGCAGGCAATCTCATCGCTGTGCGTTACAGGGAAGACATTCTCCTCCCTCATGTGGTACCCTTCCTGCAGGCTCACCCTGACATGACCCTCCAGCATGACACTGCCACCAGCCATACTGCTCGCTCTGTGCGTGATTTCCTGCAAGACAGGAATGTCAGTGTTCTGCCATGGCCAGCGAAGAGCCCAGATCTCAATCCCATTGAGCATATCTGGGACCTGTTGGATCGGAGGGTGAGGGCTAGGGCCATTCCCCCCAGAAATGTCCGGGAACTTGCATGTGCCTTGGTGGAAGAGTGGGGTAACATCTCACAGCAAGAACTGGCAAATCTGGTGCAGTCCATGAGGAGGAGATGCACTGCAGTACTTAATGCAGCTGGTGGCCACACCAKATACTGACTGTTACTTTTGATTTTGACCCCCCCTTTGTTCAGGGACACATTTTTCCATTTCTGTTAGTCACATGTCTGTGGAACTTRTTCAGTTTATGTCTCAGTTGTTGAATCTTGTTATGTTCATACAAATATTTWCACATGTTAAGTTTGCTGAAAATAAACGCAATTGACAGCGAGAGGACGCTTCTTGTTTCTTGTTTTGTTTTATGTTGCGTTTATTTATTAAAACACTCACTCCCTGAACTTGCTTCCCGACTCTCAGCGCACATCGTTAGACCCACTCCAATTTGCGTACCGCACCAACAGATCCACAGATGATGCAATCTCTATTGCACTCCACACTGCCCTTTCCCACTTGGACAAAAGGAACACATGTGAGAATGCTATTCATTTGACTACAGCTCAGCGTTCAACACCATAGTGCCCTCAAAGCTCATCAATAAGCTAAGGACCCTGGGACTAAACACCTCCCTCTGCAACTGGATCCTGGACTTCCTGATAGGCCACCCCTAGGTGGCAAGGGTAGGTAACAGCACATCTGCCACACTGATCCTCAACACGGGGGCCCCTCAGGGGTGCATGCTCAGTCCCCTCCTGTACTCACTCATGACTGCACGGCCAGGCACGACTCCAACACCATCCTTAAGTTTGCTGATGACACAACAGTGGTAGGCCTGATCACTGACAACAATGAGACAGCCTATAGGGAGGAGGTCAGAGACCTGACCGTGTGGTGCAAGGACAACAACCTCTCCCTCAATGTGACCAAGACAAAGGAGATGATTGTGGACTACAGGAAAAGGAGGACCGAGCATGCCCCCATTCTCATTGACAGGCTGTAGTAGAGCAGGTTGAGAGCTTCAAGTTTCTTGGTATCCACATCACCAACAAATGAACATGGTCCAAGCACACCAAGACAGTCGTGAAGAGGGCATAACAAAACCTATTCCCCCTCAGGAGACTGAAAAGATTTGGCATGGGTCCTCAGATCCTCAAAAGATTTTACAGCTGCACCATCGAGAGCATCCTGATGCATCCTGGTGTCAGAGGAAGGCCCTAAAATTGTCAAAGACTCCAGCCACCCTAGTCATAGACTGTTCTCTCTGCTACCGCACAGCAAGCGGTACCAGAGTACCAAGTCTAGGTCCAAGAGGCTACTAAACAGCTTCTACCCCTAAGCCATAAGACTTCCTGAAACAGCTAATAAAATGTCTCCCCAGACTATTTGCATTGCCCCCCCCCCCCCCCTTGTTTCTCTGCTGCTACTCTCTGTTATTATCTATGCATAGTCACTTTAGTAACTCATGTACATATTACCTCAATAACCTCAACATCGGTGCCCCGCACATTGATTATGTACCGGTGCCCCATGTATATAGTCCCGCTATTGTTATTTACTGCTGCTCTTTAATTATTTGTTATTCTTATCTCTTACTTCTTTTTTTGGGGGGGGGGTACTTTCTTAAAACTGCATTGTTGGTTAAGTTGTAGGTAAGCATTTCACTGTAAGGTCTACACCTGTTGTATTCGGCGCATGTGATAAATAAATAAGCAACTCCAATGTAGATTTGGGCTTGTGTTTTAGGTTATTGTCCTGCTGAAAGGTGAATTCATCTCCCAGTGTCTGGTGGTAAGCAGACTGAACCTGGTTTTCCTCAAGGATTTTGCCTGAGCTTGGCTCCACTCGGTTTATTTTTTATCCTTATCAATTACAAGCATAACCATAACATTATGGATCCCCATTAGCTGCTTCCAAGGCAACAGCTACTCTTCCTGGGGTCCAGCAAAATTAAGGCAGTTGTACAATTTTAAAAACATTACATTGCATTCACAACAGATTTCACAACACATTGTGTGTGCCCTCATGCCCCTACTTTACTACCACATATCTACAACACAAAATCCATGTGTATGTGTGTGTATAATGTGTATATTACTGTGTGTTTGTATGCATGTGTCTATGCCTATGTTTGTGTTGCCTTACAGTCCCTGCTGTTCCATAAGGTGTATTTTTATCTGGGGTTTTTTTCAATCAAATTTTCTGCTTGCATGAGACATTTGATGTGGAATAGAGTTCCATGTCATAGCTCTATGTAGTACTGTGTGCCTCCCATAGTCTGTTCTGGACTTGGGGACTGTGAAGAGACCTCTGGTAAAATGTCTTGTGGGGTATGCATAGGTGTCTGAGCTGTGTACCAGTAGTTCAAACAGACAGCTCGGTGTATTCAACATGTCAGTACCTCTCACAAATACAAGTAGTGATGAAGTCAACATGATGCAGCCACCATTATGGTTGAAAATATGGAGAGTGGTACTGAGTAATGTGCTGTATTGGTTTTGCTGAAAACACAACACTTTGTATTCAGGACAAAAAGCGAATTGCTTTTGCACGTTTTTTGCAGTATTACTTTAGTTCCTTATTGCAAACAGGATGCATGTTTTGGAATATTTGTTTCTATATAGTATTCCTTCCTTCTTTTCACTCTGTTAGTTAAGTTAGTATTGTGGAGTAACTACAATGTTGTTGATCCATCCTAAGTTTTCCCCTATCACAGCCATTAAACTCTGTAACTGTTTTAAAGTCACCATTGGCCTCATCGGCAACTGAGTTAGGAAGGACGCCTGTATCTTTGTATTGACTGGGTGTATTGATACACCATCCAAAGTGTAATGAATAACTTCCCCATGCTCAAAGGGATATTCAATTGCTTCTTTTTATGTTTACCCATCTACCAATAAGTGCCCTTGTTTGCGAGGCATTGGAACACCTCCCGGGTCTTTGTGGTTGAATCTGTTTGAAATTCATTGCTCG
This sequence comes from Salvelinus sp. IW2-2015, assembly GCF_002910315.2. NCBI lineage: Eukaryota > Metazoa > Chordata > Actinopteri > Salmoniformes > Salmonidae > Salvelinus > Salvelinus sp. IW2-2015. The sequence continues at coordinate 11,830,027 of NC_036866.1, forward strand.
ACTGAGGGACCTTAGAGATAATTGTATATGTGGGGTACAGAGATGAAGTAGTTATTAATAAATCATGTTAAACACTATTATTACACACAGAGTGAGTCCATGCAACTTATTATGTGAATTGCTAATTTTTACTCCTCAACTTATTTAAGCTTGCCATAACAAAGGGGTTGAATATCTATTGACTTAAGACATTTCTAGCTAGCTCTGGCAATGTTAAGCCAACTCTTGGAAGTTAAAAGACATTCAAGGTTTCTCCATAGAAGTCGTTCCTCCGTAGGTATAATTCTCTGGGCCTAATTCAGATAATGCATGTCGTAACAAGATGTGCTTCAAACCAAGCCTCCTCCTCTTCCACCTTCCCTTGCTCTCTTCCCATCTGCAAAATTTCAGTCGCATCTCGCACCCTACACATGTCTGTCCATCACACATGTAAACAACTATAGCTTGCAGAGACATCTGTTACAAAACACAAAAAGTTGAAAGACATTCAGAGTTTGTCAAGCCATACTGGGTAAGGTAGAGAGGGATGTTTGTCCAGATTGACATAGTTTATTTGATTGTGGTGTTGAACACGCAAACCATGATATTGAAGCACCCAAAGTCTTAATGATTTGCTTATTGGTTGTGTGTTGCACAGAAATCTGTTGGTGGAAAATGTGTTGCATAGGCTGATCATTGTCTGCAGAGAGCCCTAATCAAAGTTGAATTGAAACAGGCAGGGACAGTGAGCCGTCTGGCCCATAGCCCTGCATGGCATCGACTGGGCCACAAAAGCATGCTGAATTGGCAATGTCGATATCCACGTTTATAAACACAGGGTCGCTACAGTGATTGTTATTTGTGGTCGTAAACATTATTGTGAGTTAATTCTATGAGGGCGGGGCACATTTTCTTAACAGTACAAGGGGAGAGTCAAGTTTTTATTGTCACATTCAGTATTTTGCATGACAATAACCGGCTGACAAAATGTAATGACTGCCACAGCCCTAATGGTTGCATAATGTAATCAAATCAAATCAAATCAAATGTATTTATATAGCCCTTCTTACATCAGCTGATATCTCAAAGTGCTGTACAGAAACCCAGCCTAAAACCCCAAACAGCAAGCACTGCAGGTGAAGAAGCACGGTGGCTAGGAAAAACTCCCTAGAAAGGGAGGGTAAGCTTGTGGGTAAGCTTATGGAAAAACTCCCTAGAAAGGGAGGGTAAGCTTATGGGTAAGCTTGTCATCTGCAAGGACCAGGGAGTTTTTTTTATAAAAAGAAACGGAATGGAGCTAAGCATAGGCAAAATCCTATAGGGAAACCTGGTTCAGTTTGCTTTCCACCAGATACTGGGAGTGTCACGTTCTGACCTTAGTTCCTTTTTTATGTCTTTGTGTTAGGTTGGTCAGGGCGTGAGTTGGGGTGGGTAGTCTATGTTMTTTTTTCTATGTTATTGTATTTCTGTGTTTGGCCTGGTATGGTTCTCAATCARAGGTAGCTGTCGATCATTGTCTCTGATTGAGAATCATACTTAGGTAGCCTGTTTTCCCCATTTTGGTTGTGGGTGTTTATTTTCTGTTTTAGTGTCTGTTCACCTTGCAGAACTGTTTCTTTTTCTCCTCGTTGTTATTTTTGTGTAGTGTTCAGTTTCAATTAAATTATGACGAACACTTACCACGCTGCATTTTGGTCCTCTTCTCCTTCACCAGACGAGAATTGTTACAGGGAGACAAACTAACCTTTAAGCAGGACAATAACCTAAAACACAGGGCCAAATATACACTGGAGCTGCTTACCAAGACGACATTGAATGTTTCTGAGTGGCCTAGTTGAGGTTTTGACTTAAATCAGCGTGAATTCTATGGCAAGACTTGATAATGGCTGTCTAGCAATGATCAACAGAATATTCAAAAGAATAATGTGCAAATATTGTTCAATCCAGGTGTGCAAAGCTCTTAGAGACTTACCCAGCAAGACTCAGAGCTGCAACCGCTGCCAAATGTGATTCTAACATGTATTGACTCAGGGGGTTGAATACTTATCTAATTGAGATACTGTATATTAAAGTTAATTTAATTTATATCTATATATTTTTTTAAGTATTTGGTGTAGATCAATAGCAAAATATTGACAATTAAATAMATTTTAATCCTACTTTGTAACCCAACAAAATGTGGAAAAAGTCAAGGAGTGTGAATACTTTCTGAAGAGACTGTATACACACTATATAGACACTCACTCACACACACTACATTGACACTCCCACACAAAACCTGCACACATTCACATGCACTACATACCCTTACACACACGTAACACACACATACTTACACAACACAAACACACATACACACACTCACAAACATACACATACACTTTTACACACATTATATGCTGTTGCTACTCTTTATTTTACTCGTATTATTTTCTATCTGGATGTCTAGTCACTTTAACCTGCCTTCATGTACATATCTACCTTAAATAACTTATTATTATCTGTCCTGATGCCTGGTCACTTTACCCGACTTCATGTACATATCTACCTTAAATAACGTATTATTATCTGTCCTGATGCCTAGTCACTTTAACCTGCCTTCATGTACATATCTACCTCAAATACCTTATTATTATCTGTCCTGATGCCTGTCACTTTACCCTGCCTTCATGTACATATCTACCTCAAATACCTTATTATTTATCTATCCTGATGCCTGGTCACTTTACCCTGCCTTCATGTACATATCTACCCAAAAACCTTATTATTATTACTATCCTGATGCCTGGTCACTTTACCCTGCCTTCATGTACATATCTACCTCAAATACCTTATTATTATTATCTATCTGATTCCTGGTCACTTTACCCTGCCTTCATGTACATATCTACCTCAAATACCTTATTATTATCTATCCTGATGCCTGGTCACTTTACCCTGCCTTCAAATACCTCGTAACTCTGCACATTGATCTGGTACTGATACTCCCTGTATATAGCTCCATTCTTGTGTATTTAATTGTATTCCTCTTGTGTTGCTATTTTATAAAAGATATATATATATATATATGTTATTATTGTTTATAAACTCTGCATCTTTGGGAAGGGCTTGTAAGCAAACATTTCATGGTAAAGTCTACACCAGTTGTATATTTGGCGCATGTGACAAATACAATTTGATTTGATTTGATTTCTTCCTCACTCCTCTCCCTCTTTCCGTGTGGAAGAAGACGCAAGTTAATTACAACCGGAGGGCATGATCCTCCTGTCCTCAGCAGTATGGATTTATCTGTTGTACTCACACCATATCAGACAGGAAGCAAGCGGAACACAGCAGAGACACAGTATACTGAGTACAGGGGAGATAGGCAGAAGGTGGGGGCAGAGTAAAATATCCACCTTAAAGGTGCCATTCAGAGGCAGAGCATTCCTATAAAGGATATATACATAGAACTAGTGTTGCAGTTCCCACATTCAACTAATTTGTCTGCCTCCTCAGTTTCCCTCCTGCCCTGCGGCCACTTGTCTCTCCAGACTGAACCCAGATCACAGAGCATACTGTAACTCTGTGTTCCTGCCAAACAGTTCACCTGGCACAGGTCCAAGTGCAGGGCTGAATAAAGACCTTGGAGCTAGTGCAATGTGGTGCAAGTGAGAGCTGGTTAAGCAAGGAAGGGGTTTCTCTCTCACAGCCCCGAGGCGCCCTCGGCTTGTGGACAGGAACATGGAACTGACTGCAAAGACATTCAAATCCAACGAGAACAGAATGTCTCAGAATGCAGGTGGACCTGCTGCAAATGGGACATAATAAACCCTACAGTCCTACAGTACATCTGAGGTCCAAAATCATCAGTCTCTCTCGCTCTCGCTCTCGCCTCTCTTTTGCTCTCTCATTCCTTTATTAGATTTGTGATTTTTGAAAGTTATTGTGCCAAAATTATGTTTACAGTATATGTGTCGTCCCTTGCCATGTTTAGTCAGTTCTCAAAAATGATTTTGTTTCATAAAACATAAAACAAAGTTTCACAAACGACAATGATAAGATAAAGCTACTTGGCTATTAAAAAGCAAAGTCTGTCATGTTCGAGACATCTTCTTTGTCGCTGTAGGAGCATTTTCAGCCACCTGGTCGAAACAATAGTATTCCGTCATTCCCCTATAGGAGGAAGTCATAGATTAACCAATGCACCTTGTGTGAACCACGCTGTAATGTTGACCCAAGGAAATACAGTACTTCTCGATTATGTATTACTGACTGGTTGTCAAGCAAAGCTTTACTGTGGGATCAAGTGTTTACAGTCAGAACAGGAACTGAATTCGAGCATTCCACAATATTCAATCTTAAATGCAAATACTTCTACTCTTTAGCTTCTTTGTCTCCTTGTAGCTTTCTCAGTGAAGTAAGCTAGTTGTAAGATGTTTGTTTGATGTTTGTTTGTTTCACCTCACAACAACATACACACACCTCCTGCGATGGTCCTTACTAGAGGTTATTGATTTTACGTTTAGCGCCACTCTTTGCATAGTGACTCACAATAAGGCATTGACTAATGAATCAAGGGTTGTAAAACCAACACCATGTCACTTCACAGCTCAGCGCTCAACTCAAATCGTAGATAAAATTGCCAGAGGCCATTTAAATTAAATCCATCCCTAATCCTTGACTTTTATTACATTTTACATTTACATCTAAGTCCTTTAGTAGACGCTCTTATCCAGAGCGCATTACAGGCGCAATTAGGGTTAAGTGCCTTGCTCAAGGGCACATCGGCAGAATTTTCATCTAGGCTTGTGAATTTGAACCAGCAACTTTTCAGTTACTTGCTCAAACCTCTTAACCACTAGAGTGCCTGCTGTCAAATGGTCATCTAGCACTGCAGGGGCTGTTCACCCTGTGTATATAATGTGTTCGTGATGATGAGAGCCTCCAAGAGGGGTGTGGTAGTCTGCGTGGTTTCACACTGATGCCCCAACTGTGTGTGTGTATGTCACTGCGTGTGTGTGTTAGAGAGGGAGAGAGACTTCCACATTTTTAAAAGATGTGTCAGAGGAGGAAGCTCAGTAGGTCTACGTGACCACTGAATCGGCCTCCCTCCTTCTGTGTCCTTACAGTGAAAGCTCTTCGTCATTCTTCATGGTCATTTCCCATTAAGAGCTCTGGCGGTTCAGTGAAAGTCATGACACTTAGTCATATCCTTTAACAATAACTTTATATATAGAAGCACTTAGAAATGAAAAGGGTGTAAGGGTGCGTGCTGGTGGCAGGGAAGTCAGGCGCAGGAGATCAAACTTGGTATAAAATGGAGCAGTTTAATAAGTACTCAAAAACTCAGAAAACCAAAATATACAAAATAATATAAGTGGGTACAAAACCCGTCGCACAACAGAACATAACTTGCACAATGCTTACAAACAAACAATCACCGACAAGGACAATGAGGGGGAACAGAGGGTTAAATACACAACATGTAATGAATGGGATTGGAACCAGGTGTGATACAAGACAAGACAAAACCAAAGGAAAATGAAAAGAGGATCAGCGATGGCTAGAAGGTCGGCGACTTCGACCGCCGAACGTCGCCCGAAGAAGGAGAGGGACCAACTTCGGCGGAAGTCGTGACAAAGGGCTTAACAAGAAAAACTTCCAAAAGGACTAATTAGAGGCAGAAAGGAGATGAAGTGCTCCACAAAAAAGCCAGAGATTCATTTATTTTAGCTCACTTTAATCCAATGTTCAGTATAAGTATACAGGTGACTGACGCTTCAACGTCAAGCTGATGTCTTTCTCAGAGTAGGCACCTAGAAATGTTTATTCCAAATAAATCTGAGTGCCTTCACTCATTCTATATCTTTCCATTTCGCATTTATCAGATAGCCCAGTTTCTGGAAAGTGCAGTGTTTCTCACATAGAACTGTTCCAATTTATAGAGATAGGCCTACCTCTACCTCTTACTGCACTGGGGTCACAAGGAGGCAATGACACAACCAGGATGACCCCACCAGGAAGTGAGTGAGTGACTGCTGGGAGTCACTTTTGGTCAGAAGGCCTGACCACTGACTTTTTAGCCTGACTGTGTGTCAGGGTCAAGCTCAGCCAAAGGGGTAGGTGGTGACCTGCAGTTCGAAGGTGGGAGATGATGTTTTGCATCATCAATAATTCAAGCTACACTATTTTCTTTCCACAGTGATCAGCACACTTGTACTATTCATTCATATAAAGTACCAGTCAAAAGTTTGGACACACCTACTCATTCAAGGGTTTTTCTTTATTTTTACTATTTTCTACATTGTAGAATAATAGTGAATACATCAAAACTATGAAATAACACATCTGGAATAATGTAGTAAACAAAAAAGTGTTAAACAAATCTAAAATATATTTTGATTTGTTTAACACTTTTTTGTTTACTACATTATTCTATTATTTTACTACTTCAAAGTAGCCAACCTTTGCCTTGATGACAGCTTTGCACACTCTTGGCATTCTCTCAACCAGCTTCATGAGGTAGTCACCTGGAATATATTTAATTTAACAGGTGTGCCTTGTTAAAAGTTAATTTGTGGCATTTATTTTCTTCTTAATGCGTTTGAGCCAATCAGTTGTGTTGTGACAAGGTAGGGGTGGTATACAGAAGATAGTCCTATTTGGTAAAATACCAAGTCCATATTATGGCAAGAACAGCTCAAATAAGCAAAGAGAAACGACAGTCCATCATTACTTTAAGACATGAAGGTCAGTCAATGTAAAAATGTCAAGAACTTGAAGTTTCTTCAAGTGCAGTTGCAAAAACCATCAAGCGCTATGATGAAACTGGCTCTAATGAGGACCGCCACAGGAAAGGAAGATCCAGAGTTACCTCTGCTGCAAAGGATAAGCACATTAGAGTTAACTGCACCTCAGATTGCAACCCAAATAAATGCTTCACAGAGTTCAAGTAACAGACAGATCTCAAAATCAACTGTTCAGAGGAGACTGTGTGAATCAGAATTGCTGCAAAGAAACCACTACTAATAATAAGAAGAGACTTGCTTGGGCTAAGAAACACGAGCAATGGACATTAAACCGGTGGAAATATGTCCTTTGTTCTGATGAGTCCAATTTTGAGATTTTTGGTTACAACCGTTGTGTCTTTGTGAGACGGATGATCTCTGCATGTGTAGTTCCCACCGTGAAGCATGAAGGAGGAGGTGTGATTGTGTGGGGGTGCTTTGCTGGTGACACTGATTTATTTAGAATTCAAGGCACTTAATCAGCATGGCTACCACAGTATTTTGCAGCGATACACCATACCATCTGGTGCTCTTAGTGGGGCTTGCATTTGTTTTCAACAGGACAATGATCCAAAACACACCTCCAGGCTGTAAAAGGGCTATTTGACCAAGGAGAGTGATGAAGTGCTGCATCAGATGACCTGGCCTCCACAATCACCCGACCTCCACCCAATTGAGATGTTTTGGGGTGAGTTGGACCGCAGAGTGAAGGAAAAGCAGCCAACAAGTGCTCAGCATTGTCACGTCCTGACCTTAGTTCCTTTTTTGTGTCTCTAGTTTGGTCAGGGCGTGAGTTGGGGTGGGTAGTCTATGTTCTTTTTCTATGTTGTTGTTTTTCTATGTGTTTGGCCTGGTGTGGTTCCCAATCAGAGGCAGCTGTCTATTGTTGTCTCTGATTGGGAGCCATATTTAGGTAGCCTAACACGGTGCCTGACCAGTAACACGCTGCTGGTCTCCGGTACGCCGTTTCAGTCCAGGGTATCCTGCGCCGGCGCTGCGTGCTGTGTCTCCGGGGCGCTGGGAGGGTGCAGTGCGTCCTATGCCTGCGCTCCGCTCGTGCCGGGCGAATGTGTGCATTGAGCCTAAGGGAGAGGTGCGAGTGGTATGCACCAGATCTCCAGTGCTCACCCACAGCCCGGTTCAACCTGTGCCTGCACTCTGGAGGGTCCGGGCTAAAGTGGACATCCAGCCTGGAGGAGTGGTGCCAAGGCTGCGCACCAGAGCTCCAGTGCTCCCCCACAGCCCGGTCCATCCGGTGCCTCCTCTAAGCACCAGGCCTCCTGTAGGTCTCCCGAGCCTGGTGGGTCCTGTGGCAGCCCCACGCACCAGGCTGTCTCTCTGTCTCCTCCCTCCAGGTTCGCCCGTCTGTCCTGAGCTGCCAGAGCCGCCCGTCTGTCCTGAGCTGCCAGAGCAGCCCGTCTGTTCCTGAGCTGCCAGAGCCGCCCGTCAGTCAGAGCTGCCAGAGCCGCCCGTCAGTCAGTAGCTGCCAGAGCCGCCCGTCAGTCAGGAGCTGCCAGAGCCGCCCTCATTCAGGAGCTGCCAGAGCCGCCCGTCAGTCAGGAGCTGCCTGAGCCGCCCGTCAGTCAGGAGCCGCCCTTTACCCCGGCGCAGCCGGAGTCGCCCTTCACCCCGGCGCTGCTGGAGTCTCCCACCTGTCCGGCGCTGCCGGAGTCTCCCGTCTATTCGGGGCCCGCTGGAAGGGTCCCCAGTCCGAGGTCGGCAGGGGGTCGCCGCTCCAAAGGCGCCACGTAAGTGGGCCAAGACTATGGTGGAGTGGGGTCCACGTCCCGCGCCAGAGCCGCCACCGCGGACAGATGCCCACCCAGACCCTCCCCTATGGGTTTAGGTTTTGCGGCCGGAGTCCGCACCTTTGGGGGGGAGGGTGTACTGTCACATCCTGAACTTAGTTCCTTTTTTGTGTCTCTATTTTAGTTTGGTCAGGGCGTGAGTTGGGGTGGGTAGTCTATGTTCTTTTTCTATGTTGTTGTATTTCTATGTGTTTGGCCTGGTGTGGTTCCCAATCAGAGGCAGCTGTCTATCGTTGTCTCTGATTGGGAGCCACATTTAGGTAGCCTGTTTTTCATTGTGTTTTGTGGGTGATTGTTTTCTGTCTTAGTATTAGTTTCCAGATGGAACTGTTTCGGTTGTTCTTTTTTGTTTACTTTGTATTGTAGTGTTCAGTTTAATAAAATGACGAACACTTACCACGCTGCACATTGGTCCGATCCTTGCTACTCCTCATCCGACGAAGAGGAGATCCGTTACAAGCATATGTGAAAACTCCTTCAAGACTGTTGGAAAAGCATTCCTCATGAAGCAAGTTGAGAGAATGCCAAGAGTGTGCAAAGCTGTCATCATTAATCTAAAATATACAATATATTTTGTTTGTTTAACACCTTTTGGGTTACTACATRATTCCGTATGTGTTATTTCTTAGTTTTGATGTCTTCACTGTTATTCTACAATGTAGAAAATAGTAAAAATAAAGAAAAACCCTTGAATGAGTAGGTGTGTCCAAACTTTTGACTGGTACTGTACATACAGAAGTCCTGATAAGCACATGGCTTGGTCACAGATTCCACATTGTGTGCAGAACACCGGTTTGGTTCATTGTTTTACATCAGCAACTAAATAAAAATGTCTGGTGTCCAACAAAAGGAGAGGAAACGTAAAACAATATTGATCTGTATAATTATCTTCATGGTTAACTGTTATAGATGTGTAAGATGTGTATAACGTCATTGACACACCTATAGACAGAGGTAGTGTATGAGAGTGGGAGGGCCAAGCCTTCATGGATACGTAGGCCTATGGCATGTCAGGTTATCCTCTGTTGCAACGTGTGACTGAAGTTCACCTAGGAGGAGAAGTGTTGTGAAATGGAACGCCAAAGCCATTTTTATGACTTGTAATTGCTTTGAAATATTTCACCATTCATTGTATAGACAAATAGATTGCATTGCACATTTTCTGGCTTGACTTTTGTGCTTAGACTTAGTGTGAATTTTTAATGAAATTTAATAGCTTTGAACTACTTCACCTTTCATTGTATGGAACTGTTCTGTAATGAATAGGGTAATAGAGTGCTCTGCACATTTTCGTGTGGCTAAACATCAAAATATGACTTTGTGCTTTTTTTCAGCTTAGTGCAGAATTTCCATTGGGGTCACGACTCCAAGTGGGGTTGCCCTGATATGAAAATGTGGTTGTGAGAGAAACTCAGAAAAAGTAATTGAATAGTGCATGGTTCATAGAACCGGTGTTTCATCAGTAACCTCCGGTAGCCGCTAGATGCTGTTGTATTAGACAGAACGCTTTCTGTTTTCTTCCTACAACTGTGGTTCTCTTTTGAACCGTTTAAGCTACAAACTATTTTCACTGAAAGATAAGCCTCTCAGGAACATGTATGTGTCTTCTGTTTCCCCCTGCAATGCCCACAAGCAACACAGGACTCATGCGAACAGAGTGGACAAGACCAGGCACTAAGTCAGACTGGGGGAAATAGAACATCATCAATGACGATGTTCTTTTTTATACAGAAGAGGATACAAAATGATTGCCTGATGATGTTCTGAGCTTCCCAATACCTTTCTGATGCATTTCTGTCACTTCAAACCATACTTCCTTAAGATTGAAATACTGTCAAAAGTACTGTCAGACTGATTTGTAATAGACTGCCATAGCCCCAATAAAAAAAGTTAACATTGGTCGTTGATTACATACCTTTTTTTACATGGTGGGGTCGCAAAAATGTTTTCATATCAAAATGGGGTCACTGGCCAAAAACTTTTGAGAACTCCTAGTTTAGAAACAGATGCAGAAGAGTGACGTAGAGATGTCAATCACTATGTTCAACATATAGAGACCCCCCTCGTCTCAATTCTTCTTGGATTTCTTCATAAAGAACTATTTTTTTCTGTGTGCTATGCTATTTGTAGATGTCATTATGTGGGATATGTAGTCTATTTTTACTCCCCCATTTCTTTTAACCAAAAACCTTTTTTCCCCTCCTCTCAGTGCTTATGAACTTTCATCTCTGGCACACACAAGCCTACCCTCTGATTTGAAGAAAATGATCTGTAAATTGCATGCTGGTTTGTGCCTAATCATAACAACTCAAAGTAAAATGGTTACAATGAGTGCCGCTCTTCTTTCCCCCCTGAGTCAAATGAGAAGCACATGTGTCTATGGAGTTTATTTTGACTTCCCTTAAAGCCGTTACGGCACTAAACCACTTCATGGCTATTATGGAGAGTGGTCTCGGTGGAGAGGGGACCAAATTATGGAGGCAGGCAGCACATATGTCACACTGGTGGTTAGCCTACAGCCTCAGAGGGAACTCAGGGGAAACAGATGAAGGGGGGGAGTGATATGGGGAATACTTGAACTACTGAACAGCATTGAAAGTAGCCAAAGTCACTTTTGAGTGTAGATTTGCATATACTGTATTTGATTGGGTGTATTTTTGTGGTGCGTGCACGTGTGTCAGCACAAAATCCCTGATTATGGGTGTTTGAGAAAATGGCTGTGCTTAAGGCTGACATTTGTGCTTAGTTGCCATGTCTCAACGTTTTACCTCAAGCTGAAATGAAAATTCCCCTCAGAGCCATAGCTGACATTACCAATATAAAGTCACAGATCAACTTGCATTACACTTCTTTCGGGAAGAAAAGGTTGAACAGGTAATTCATGGTAACTATTGACTGAAGTCCCCTCTGAACACTGTCAGGACAGCTCCAGACCTAAGTGTGCCTTGGGTGAGACAATGACAATGCGGACTCTGATTTCAAACACGTCTTGCCTCTGCAAAACCCCTAAAACCCTAAACCTAACMAATATATATTTTTTAGGGTGCTGACGCTGGCTTGCATGATCTTTCCAAGCACTGGTGTTTGCAATCTAGAACCCAGTAAGGGGTTTTAACATGATCAGTAATTCACAAAAGTGGTACAGATATAGGATCACTCTTTCGCTGCTGAGAATTTTCCTGCTTAGCAGGAAATGCAAACATGTTGTTTATTCAAGGTTTTAAAAGACTTCTAAAGTTTGCAATATCCACTTTAAAATTTCACTTTAAAACTTGATTTGCCGTAAGGAAAGATGTATCAACCCCTACAAAAAAATTCCATTAATTATAATGTGAATATAATCATTCACATTTCCTGTTGCTACAGAATTATTTTCCTGCTGTAGCAAACTGGCTTAAATTAAGATCCTGCATCTACAGTGCCTTCGGAAAGTATTCAGAACCCTTGACTTTTTCCACATTTTTGTACTTCACAGCCTTATTCTAAAATCGGTTAAATTGTTTATTTTAAATTACAAAGCAAAAACAGCTTTTTAGAAATGTTTGCTAATTTATCAAAAAAATGTTAACTGAAATATTACATTTACGAAAGTATTCAGACTCTTTCCTCAGTACTTTGTTGAAGCACCTATGGCAGCGATTACAGCATCRATTCTTCTTGGGTATGACACTACAAGCTTGGCACACCTGTATTTGGGGAGTTTCTCCCATTCTTCTCAAGCTCTGTCACAGGTTGGATGGGGAGCATTGTTGCACAGCTATTTTCAGGTCTCTCCAGAGATGTTAGATCAGATTCAAGTCCAGGCTCTTGCTGGGCCACTCAAGGACATTCAGAGACTTGTCCCGAAGCCACTCCTGCGTTGCCTTGGCTGTGTGTGTCACGATCGTCGTAAGAACATTCGGACCAAAGCGCAGCGTGATATGGGTTCCACATAATTTATTGACGTGAAACGCACAAAAACAATAAAAAGCAAATGATACGTGAAGCTATGGAGTGCTCACAGGCAACTACACATAAACAAGATCCCACAAAACACAGAGGGGAAATGGCTGCCTAAATATGATCCCCAATCAGAGACAACGATAAACAGCTGCCTCTGATTGGGAACCATACCAGGCCAACATAGAAATAAAACAACCTAGATTACCCACCCTAGTCACACCCCGACCTAACCAAAATAGAGAATAAAAAGGCTCTTTATGGTCAGGGCGTGACAGTGTGCTTAGGGTTGTTGTCCTGTTGGAAGGTGAACCTTCGTCTCAGTATGAGGTCCTGAATGCTCTGGAGCAGGTTTTCATCAAGGATCACTCTGTACGTTGCTCTGTTCATCTTTGCCTTGATCCTGACTACTCTCTCAGTCCCTGCCGCTGGAAAACATCCCCACAGCATGATGCTGCCACCCATTCTTCACCGTAGGGATGGTGCCAGGTTTCCTCCAGACGTGACGCTTGGCATTCAGGTCAAAGAGTCCAATCTTGGTTTCATCAGACCAGAGAATCTTGTTTCTCATGGTCTGAGAGTCTTAAGGTGCCTTTTGGCAAACTCCAAGCGGGCTGTCATGTGCATTTTACTGAGGAGTGGCTTCCGTCTGGCCACTACCATAAAGGCCTGATTGGTGTAGTGCTGCAGAAATGGTTGTCCTTCTGAATGGTTCTCCCATCTCCACAAAGGTAACTCTAGAGCTCTGTCAGAGTGACCATCGGGTTCTTGGTCACCTCTTTGACCAAGGCCCTTCTCCCCCGATTGCTCAGTTTGGCCAGGCGGCCAGCTCTAGGAAGAGTCTTGGTAGTTCCAAACGTCTTCCATTTAAGAATGATGGAGGCCATTGTGTTCTTGGGGACCTTCAATGCTGCAGACATTTTTTTGTACCGTTCCCCAGATCTGCCTCGACACAATGCTGTATCGGAGCTCTACGGACAATTTCTTCCACCTCGTGGCTTGGTTTCTGCTCTGACATGCACTGTCAACTGTGGGACCTTATATAGACAAATGTGGGCCTTTCCATGTCCAATCAATTGAATTTACCACAGGTGGACTCCAATGAAGTTGTAGAAAAATCTCAAGGATGATCCGTGGAAACAGGATGCACCTGAGCTCAATTTCGAATCTCATAGCAAAGGGTCTGAATACTTATGAAAATAAGGTATTTCTGTTATTTTATAAATTTGCAAAAATGGCTAAAAACTAGTTTTTGCTTTGTCATTATAGGGTATTGTGTGGAGATTAGTGAGGTATTTAAAAAAAAATCTATTATAGAATTAGGCTGTAACATAACAAAATGTGGAAAAAGTCAAGGGTTCTGAATACTTTCCGAAGGCACTGTAGATATAAAAGAATCGGACTGATTCATGTTTCTTTCACTGCTACCATGAACATACTTGTAAGAAATGAAACTAAATGTATTTTTTTTGTCATTGCAAATGGATTTGGAATATTCATCCAAGTCCTGTCCAAAAACGTTTTTTGCTATAGTAAAAAGTAAACTCTAGAGTCACTACAACTTTGTTGGACATGTGATTGCCAACGCAACATTTGTTTAAGTTTGTATTGAGTTTCTATTTCATATCTAAATTAATTATAGTAGTTGAATCAGTCACAGACGTTTAAAGCTTATGTATATTAGTTAATTGTTATGGGCAACTGTCACATTGTGGTATTTGTTTTTGCTCCCAATACAAATATATGATCATCCTGTGCCTGTATAAAAAAGTCCATAGTGAGTGCCAAAACAATCAGCTAACAATGACACAGATAGAACTGTATGTCCTTGTACTGTTATTCTTTATTTGTTAAATGCTATTTACTTGGTACATACAGAACCTTTACTGCCTTCAAAACACTGTGTGAAACTGTGAGAAAGTTTGACATACTGACACTAATATGAGGAGGCACATAGCTTGCATGTCAAGTTCAAAGAGGGAATTCGTGCAATCAGATGTTATGGCACCACTAGAACTTGGACGCCGTTCAAGGTGGATCTCAGCCAAACCTACTCTATGTGTGTGTGTACTCGGTTTTACTATCCTTGTGGGGACCGGAAGTCCTCACAAGGATAGTAAAACAAGGATATTTCGGCGGTCCCCACAAGGAAAAAGCTATTTCAGGTTTAGGCATTAGGTTTAGGGTTACAATTAGAGTTAGGGAAAGAAATAGGGTTAGGTTTAGGGTTCGGTTTAGGGATTTGGGGTTGAGGTTAGAGTTAGGAAAAATTGGATTTTGAATGGGAATCAATTGTTTGGTCCCCACAAGGATAGTAAAATATATGTGTGTGTGTGTGAGTGTGTATCTGTGTAAGCAGCATAGCCTTGATCAGGGACAAGTGAGTTCACAAGACAGAGAACTTCTAGAACTCTGAGCGGATGACTCATTCCCTATTATTCCCATTACCATGGCAGCAGGCAAACCAGTGTGTTTATCTTGTGCATCGTGTAATCACCTGAGCGTCAGTGTATCTGGGAGAGACGTATTACTCAAGCGTCAGATTTTCCAAAATAGTGCGATCGCAGCACTAAACACCCTCCGCCGACATGTCAAAGCATTGTCTGTCAGCGTTGGGCAATCACATAACAAACAGCAATAGGGAAATCCGGAACTACACACTGTACACATTTCAAAGTGCAGGTTGACATTTATTGTCATGAATCTTGCCCTGAAGGCAGAACTGAGTGATTTCCGCTAGAATGGCCAGCTGCAAAGTCAAAAGTGGCTATATTGTAAAACTTAATGAAAACACTTTTTGGTCTTAATTTAAGATTATGGTTAGGCATTAGGGGTAGCAGTGTGGGTTAAGGTTAGGGTTAAAATCAGATTTTATGACTTTGTGGCTGTGCCCGCTAGTCAAATCAAATCAAATCAAGTTTATTTTATATAGCCCTTCATACATCAGCTAATATCTCGAAGTGCTGTACAGAAACCCAGCCTAAAACCCCAAACAGCAAGCAATGCAGGTGTAGAAGCACGGCGACTAGGAAAAACTCCCCAGAAAGGCCAAAACCTAGGAAGAAACCTAGAGAGGAACCAGGCTATGAGGGGTGGCCAGTCCTCTTCTGGCTGTGCCGGGTGGAGATTATAACAGAACATGGCCAAGATGTTCAAATGTTCATAAATGACCAGCATGGTCAAATAATAATCAGGAGTAAATGTCAGTTGGCTTTTCATAGCCGATCATTAAGATCGGCTAGTGACCAATCTGCAGAGCTGCCTCCAGAACAAGAATCATGACAAAAAAACGTTAACCTGCAATCAAAGGACCCTAGCCGGCTCAGTGTCTGCTTTATATTAGATAAAATTCTGAGTAATATCCAAGTTGTCAGTACCCGTTGAGTCTATTGGAATGCTTAAAGAATATTACAAATCTCTCCTGATGGATTATATCTATCATTGTACACTTTTGCTCTCATTATGCACACGTGATGAAGTCATAAACCAGGGGGTCTGAAGAGACATGCTTTACTAGGGGGATATTTGATACTC
Organism: Salvelinus sp. IW2-2015; assembly: GCF_002910315.2. Classification (NCBI taxonomy): domain Eukaryota; kingdom Metazoa; phylum Chordata; class Actinopteri; order Salmoniformes; family Salmonidae; genus Salvelinus; species Salvelinus sp. IW2-2015. The sequence continues at coordinate 11,846,057 of NC_036866.1, forward strand.
CTGATATTTCCAGGTCAGTATACTTCTGATTATATACTCTGTGATTCCTCAGAAACATATCTACACTACACTGTAATCAAAGAAATAGTAAGAGTGAAGCTATTTCACTCAAGTACATTTGAGCCCTCCCACTCCTTTCTCAGTAAAGCAAATGCCCCCCCCCCCAGCCCCCACTTTAGTCTGTGTTTAACCTGTGTCCTCTCCTCCCTCCTTCCCTCTCCCGCCTCCCTTTCCTCCCCTTCCATCGTCCCTCCCCCCCTCATCCTCTCTCTCTCTCTCCTTCTCCTCCTCTCTTCTTCTCCTCTCCTCCCTCTTCTCTCCTCCTCTCTTCTCTCTCTCTTCTCTCTCTCTTTCCCCTTTCTCTCTCCTCTTCTCTCTGTCTTCTCTCTCTCTCTCTCTCTCTCTCTCTCTCTCCTCCTCTCTCTCTCTCTCTTCCCTTCCCTTCTATCCTCTTCTTCCTTACCTTTCCCTCCCTCCCTCCCTCCCAATCTCTCAGGTATCATGCCTGTGTGTGGGATCTGATCCCAACAAGTGATTCCCGTCAGCCAGTCAGACGCAGCCAGGTGGGGTGATACAATTCTCCAGGTAGGACTTTGTGCCCTTCTCCCCTTCCCCCTCTACTACCCCCTTGTTCTTCTACCTTCCCCTACCCCATCCTTCTGTACCTTTCCCCCATCCTTCCCCCTACCCCTCCCCCTTCCATACCTTCCCCTCCCCTCTACCCCTTCCGTACCTTCCCCCTCCCTTTCCTTCCCCACGTCCCTTCTACCCTTCCCTCTTCCCCTCCCATTCCACCTTCTTCTACCTCATACTCTCCCCCCTTCCCCCTCCCCTTCCATCCTTTAACTACATCCCTCCCCTTCCCCCTCCCACGTCCGCTCCCCCTTGCCCTACTACACCCTCAATGTGAGGAAATATTGTCTGCTGACGACGTCACGCACCCAGCTCATTCACTCACACGCAAGGGCTTCCCTGCAAGAATGAGGGTTGCTAGGCGATGGAGCGCCAGACCATAACAAACACTGGGCTTCTGTGGCGTGTAGCATACCTGTCACTGTGGGAGCTTAGGTCGGATCGCTCGCAATCCGACACTGGCTTACCTGCCTGCTCCGAATTGGCTCACATTAAAGCCCAGCACTTTGGAATGCCAACAGACTTTTTTACAACTCAAGTTCACTCATCTTAGACCCATTATAAGGGCATCTATTTTATGATATGTGCGGTTGTCAGGTTGGTGTGGGGTTATATAAATGTAAATATCMCTGTATAATTGAGTAAGGTAAATAAGTGTTTGAAGAGAACACTTAGCAAGTTCCATTATAGTAACATCCTTCTTTGAATTCTGAAGGAAGAGATTTGTGAAGGATTTCTTAAATATAATACAATCATACTGTAATCCGAAGCATTGTGAAATGATTGTGAACGTTTTTCAAATGTATTCAATGTGAGACTTTTGACCAACTTGATTTTCTCTCAGTTTTAACAGGACACAATCCAGAGGAAGGAATATAAGCCACCTGTTCCTGGAAATGGTTGGAAGTCTGTAGAAGGGATTCAGCCTGTGTGTGCGTGCCTGTGTGTGAGTGCGACATGCACGTGTGCGTAGAGTTGAGTAGGTTACTTTGTAAATGTCATCCGTTACAGTTACTAGTTAGCTGTCCAAAATTGTTAACAGTAGCGTAACTTTTGGATTACCCAAATTCAGTAATGTAATCTGATTACTTTGATTACTTACTGTTACTTTTGGATTACTTTCCCCTTAAGAGGCATTAGAAGAAGACATAAAGGATCCATCAAACGCATTTGGTGTGTCATCATAGAGGTCTCTGACTTGTGGTCAGACTCGCTCAGGTGGAAAAAACTTAAACTTGGGTCTTTTTTCAATTATGAATTGAATGTCATTTATGTGTCATAATGTATTTTTCCCCCAGTAAACATATTTTCGGAATTTAAAAGTAATCCAAGAAGTAATCATCTAGTTTTTCAAAAGCATGTGTAATCTGACTACAATATTTTTGCTGGTAACGAAACCATTACCGTTTTGTGTAATCAGAATACATGTAATTGATTACATGTAATCAGTTACTCCCCAACCCTGCGTGTGCATGTGTGTGTGGGCTCAACCTGTTCTTTGTCGCTCTGTCATACACTTAGGGACTGATAGCGTATGTGTGTGTGATTGCGTACACCTATGCACGTGTACGCATGTACACCTATACATGTCTGTGTGTTTCCGAGTCATAAAACCAATATGACCATCATCTAATTGTTGCTTTATCTGCTGAGCCTGTCCAGTAGATGTTTATTTTCAGAAAGTCACGTGTTATTACACCAACAATATGCTGTAGGTCATATCCTCCATAATCCAACAGGCTTTGCATTGATTGGGCTAAAGCTGCAGTAATTTCCTCATTAGCACATGAGTTAGGTAGCAGGGCTTAGCACCAGTTTGCTCTGCAGTGATTGATTTGGTGCTAAATGAAATGGCCTCTTGAGTCTATTGGACAGCTGAGGAGAGATGAATTGTTAATGACTGAACAAGCAGAAAGGACCATTGTCCTATTTCACATGCCAGTGACAGGAGAAGTATGATGGAATCATAATGAGAACAATTGTAGGTAAACATACCATAGGCCAAGTCCTAGAGGGGACTGGTTAGCCTATGTGTGAGCATTTAATGCTGTGTTGTAATCAAGAGCTCTTGCTTAAAAAGTCTCTCTATCTCTTGTAATACACTTTCTGTGGAAGTGGAAAGTGCATTATCTTAAGTCTTCAGAGGCCCAAGTGGATATGTTGTTTTTAACCACATCACACATTGTAACCAGCTGATGAAACAGGTCATGTGTAGTTTATGCAGCATTTATAGTGTTGTTCAGCGCAAAATCAGGACTGGATGAGGTCACAACCTGAGGTCACAACCTTTCACTGAAACTATAGATCTCATCTAAGGAATGCTCCCTGTTTCAAGTGGTTGCTCTCAATTTTAGAGCGAAACCGCAAACATTCTGTTTGTCACTGATTGCATTTTGTGTATTCCAACAAAGAGCCTTGTACATTTGTGAGAATTCAGGACTCAGTCATAGCAATCCACAAAGAATTGACTCAATTAACTAAACAGTTTATATTTGAATATTTATGTATTGTTTCGTTGCTTTGTTACAGGAGATCTGAGAAAGGGAGAGGTGTGATGGAATGAGTGGATGACAGCACCCCCAATCTCTCCTTCAGCAGTACTGCAGCTCTACTAAGGTAAAGCTGTACTGAACATAAATATAAACACAACGTGCAACAATTTCAAAGATTTTGCTGAGTTACAGTTCATATAAATAAATCAGTCAACTGAAATAAATAAATTTGGCCCAAATCTATGGATTCCCCTGGGATCTTGTATTTCAGCTCATGAAACATGGGACCAGCACTTCACATGTTGAGTTTAAATATATTTGTACATTTTTGTTCAGTGTATATCCTATTAAAGGCCCAGTGCAGTCAAAAACGTGATTTCCTGTGCTATAAATATATTTTCACACTATGAGGTTGGAATAATACTGTAAAATTGTGAAAATCATGATAATGCCCCTTTAATGTAAGAGCTGTTTGAAAAGACCGCCTGAAATTTCAGCCTGTTTTGGTGGGACGGAGTATTGGCCTTCCACGTCACCATGCAGTAAATTAGTTAATAGACTAATAAAAAAGAGAGTTCCAAACCGCTTTACCAATAACAGAAAGTTTTCAGTTTTCCTCTCCCGACTCAGACCACTCCCAAACAGTCCTAGAAAAATTCTTGCTTGAGAAATTGCCCTTTGCTAAGAAGCTATTTTTGTTTATTTTTGTCCATTTTAATTGAAATCAATCACAGTAAGGTACTTAATTGTTACCTATAAATAATATTGAGATAGAAACGGCTGTATTGGGCCTTTGACAGATTTTCCGGTACTTTTGTATACTTTTCAGCAAGTAGATCTGAATGTAGTTAAAAGTGGTCTCTAAAAATTGTGTACTACATAACATATGTGCAGATGTGTAGACTACGTCATTACTCTCTCTCTCACTCTGCTCTGTGTGCATCTTGCTAGCTGTCACTGAAATGGCCAAGGGCTGTAGCTCATTGTCTGGAACTCGAATTGCTAGGGGGCTGGTCCACATGGGTCAAAATGTAGGGAAAATGGCGCCGCACAGCTTCCAGTAAACAGTCGCTTTCAAACGAGAGATTTCATGGTTAATTGAGGTAAGACAGTAATTCTGCTCATAGATTATGCGTGTATGAACTACACATTGACACATCCAAACCAAATTGGGGGGTTTAGTAGTCTAAGTAGTCGCCAAAGTTCCAGAGCATGTCTTTATTGACCAGAAAATCCCTATACATTAATATTTTATTTATTTATTTTATTTAACCTTTATTTAACTAGGCACGTCAGTTAAGAACAAATTCTTATTTACATACACGGCCTACCAAAAGGCAAAAGGCCTCCTGCGGGGACGGGGCTTGGGATTAAAAAATACAAAATAAATACAAATTAAATATAGGACAAAACACACATCACAACTAGAGAGACAACACAACACTACATAAAGAGAGACCTAAGACAACAACATAGCAAGACAGCAACACATGACAACAAAGCATGGTAGCAACACAACATAACAACAACATGGTAGCAACACAACATGGTAGCAGCATAAAACATGGTACAAATCATTGGGCACAGACAGACATCATTGGGCACAGACAGCAGCACAAAGGGCAAGAAGGTAGAGACAACAATACATCACACAAAGCAGCCACAACTGTCAGTAAGTGTCCATGATTGAGTCTTTGAATGAAGAGATGGAGATAAAACTGTCCAGTTTGAGTGTTTGTTGCAGCTAGCTGAAAAGACGAGCGACCCAGGGATGTGTGTGCTTTGGGGACCTTTAGCAGAATGTGACTGGCAGAACGGGTGTTGTATGTGGAGGATGAGGGCTGCAGTAGATATCTCAGATAGGGGGGAGTGAGGCCTAAGAGGGTTTTATAAGTAAGCATCAACCAGTGGGTCTTGCGACGGGTATACAGAGACGACCAGTTTACAGAGGAGTATAGAGTGCAGTGATGTGTCCTATAAGGAACATTGGTGGCAAATCTGATGGCCGAATGGTAAAGAACATATMGCCGCTCGAGAGCACCCTTACCTGCCAATCTATAAATGATGTCTCCGTAATCTAGCATGGATGGTCATCTGAATCAGGGTGAGTTTGGCAGCTGGGGTGAAAGAGGAGCGATTATGATAGAGGAAACCAAGTCTAGATTTAACTTTAGCCTACAGCTTTGATATATGTTGAGAGAAGGACAGTGCACCGTCTAGCCATACTCCCAAGTACTTGTATGAGGTGACTACCTCAAGCTCTAAACCCTCAGAGGTAATAATAACAGCTGTAAGAGGAGGAGCATTTTTCTTACCAAACCAACAGGTGTTCAGAACAAGGTTAAGGGCAGAGAAAGCTTGTCAGACACTAAGAAAGCTTTGTTGTAATCCAGGGAGGGGCCAGCTGAGTATAAGACTGTATTCAAATCAGTCAAATGTATTTATATAGCCCTTCTTACATCAGCTGATATATCAAAATGCTGTACAGAAACCCAGCCTAAAACCCCAAACAGCAAGCAATGCAGGTGTAGAAGCATGGTGGCTAAAAACTCCCTAGAAAGGCCAAAACCTAGGAAGAAACCTAGAGAGGAACCAGGCTATGAGGGGTTGTCAGTCCTCTTCTGGCTGAGATTATAACAGAACATGGCCAAGATGTTCAAATGTTCATAAATGACCAGCATGGTCAAATAATAATAATCACAGTAGTCGTCGAGGGTGCAACAAGTCACCACCTCAGGAGTAAATGTCAGTTGGCTTTTCATAGTCGATCATTGAGAGTATCTCTACCGCTCCTACTGTCTCTAGAGAGTTGAAAACAGCAGGTCTGGGACAGGTAGCACGTCCGGWGAACAGGTTAGGGTTCCATAGCCGCAGGCAGAACAGTTGAAACTGGAGCAGCAGCATGGCCAGGTGGACTGGTGACAGCAAGGAGTCATCATGCCAGGTAGTCCTGACGCATGGTCCTAGGGCTCAAGTCCTCCGAGAGAGAGAAAGAAAGAAAAAAAGAGAGAAAGAGAGAGAGAATTAGAGAGAGCATACTTAAATTCACACAGGACACCGGATAAGAAAGGAAAAATACTCCAGATATAACAGACTGACCCTAGCCCCCCGACACATAAACTACTGCAGCATAAATACTGGAGGCTGAGACAGGAGGGGTCAGGAGACACTGTGGCCTCATCCGATGATACCCCCGGACAGGGCCAAACAGGCAGGATATAACCCCACCCACTTTGCCAAAGCACAGCCCCCACACCACTAGAGGGATATCTTCAACCACCAACTTACCATCCTGAGACCAGGCCGAGTATAGCCCACAAAGATCTCCGCCATGGCACAACCCAAGGGGGGCGCCAACACAGACAGGAAGACCACGTCAGCGACTCAACCCACTCAAGTGACGCACCCCTCCTAGGGACGGCATGGAAGAGCACCAGTAAGCCAGTGACTCAGCCCCTGTAATAGGGTTAGAGGCAGAGAATCCCAGTGGAGAGAGGGGAACCGGCCAGGCAGAGACAGCAAGGGCAGTTTGTTGCTCCAGAGCCTTTCCGTTTACCTTCACACTGGGCCAGACTACACTCAATCATATGACCTACTGACGAGATGAGTCTTCAGTAAAGACTTAAAGGTTGAGACCGAGTCTGCGTCTCTCACATGGGTAGGCAGACCATTCCATAAAAATGGAGCTCTATAGGAGAAAGCTTAGAAATTTTTAGAGATTTGCTTAGAAATTCTAGGGACAATTAGGAGGCCTGCGTCTTGTGACCGTAGCGTACGTGTAGGTATGTACGGCAGGACCAAATCGGAAAGATAGCTAGGAGCAAGCCCATGTAATGCTTTGTAGGTTAGCAGTAAAACCTTGAAATCAGCCTTTGCCTTAACAGGAAGCCAGTGTAGGGAAGCTAGCACTGGAGTAATATGATCAAATTTCTTGGTTCTAGACAGGATTCTAGCAGCCGTATTTAGCACTAACTGAAGTTTATTTAGTGCTTTATCCGGGTAGCCGGAAAGTAGAGCATTGCAGTAGTCTAACCTAGAAGTAACAAAAGCTTGGATACATTTTTCTGCATCATTTTTGGACAGAAAGTTTCATGTTTTTTGCAATGTTACGTAGATGGAAAAAAGCTGTCCTTGAAACAGTCTTGATATGTTCGTCAAAAGAGAGATCAGGGTCCAGAGTAACGCCGAGGTCCTTCAAAGTTTTATTTGAGACGACTGTACAACCATCAAGATTAATTGTCAGATTCAACAGAAGATCTCTTTGTTTCTTGGGACCTAGAACAAGCATCTCTGTTTTGTCCGAGTTTAAAAGTAGAACGTTTGCAGCCATCCACTTCCTTATGTCTGAAACACAGGCTTCTAGCGAGGGAAATTTTGGGGCTTCACCATGTTTCATTGAAATGTACAGCTGTGTCATCCGCATAGCAGTGAAAGTTAACATTATGTTTTCGAATGACATCCCCAAGAGGTAAAATATATAGTGAAAACAATAGTGGTCCTAAAACGGAACCTTGAGGAACACCGAAATTTACAGTTGATTTGTCAGAGGACAAACCATTCACAGAGACAAACTGATATCTTTCTGAAAGATAAGATCTAAACCCGGCCAGAACTTGTCCGTGTAGACCAATTTGGGTTTCCAATCTCTCCAAAAGAATGTGGTGATCGATGGTATCAAAAGCAGCACTAAGGTCTAGGAGCACGAGGACAGATGCAGAGCCTCGGTCTGATGCCATTAAAAGGTAATTTACCACCTTCACAAGTGCAGTCTCAGTGCTATGATGGGGTCTAAAACCAGACTGAAGTATTTCGTATAAATTGTTTGTTTTCAGGAAGGCAGTGAGTTGCTGTGCAACAGCTTTTTTATCTGCATATAAATGGATGAGAGAGCTTCCTAATGCCTGAGCTATGTTGTTGATGTAAATTGAGAAGAGCGTGGGGCCTAGGATCGAGCCTTGGGGTACTCCCTTGGTGACAGACAGCAGATCTTCTGACTTTTTACACTGCACTCTTTGAGAGAGGTAGTTAGCAAACCAGCCCAAAGACCCGTCAGAGACACCAATACTCGTTAGCCAGCCCACAAGAATGGAATGGTCTACCGTATCAAAAGCTTTGGCCAAGTCAATAAAGATAGCAGCACAATATTGCTTAGAATCAAGGGCAATGGTGACATTGTTGAGGACCTTTAAGGTTGCAGTGACACATCCATAACCTGAGCGGAAACCAGATTTCATACCCGAGAGAATACTATAGACATCAAGAAAGCCAGTCAGTCGAATATTGACAAGTTTTCCCAACACTTTTTATAAACAGGGCAAAATAGAAATAGGCCTATAACAGTTAGAATCAGCTTGATCTCCCCCTTTAAATAAAGGACGAACCATGGCTGCCTTCCAAGCAATGGGAACCTCCCCAGAAAGGAGAGACAGGTTAAAAAGGTTGGAGATAGGCTTGGCGATGATAGGGGCAATAACCTTATAGAAGAAAGGGTCTAAACCATCTTACCCAGATGTTTTTTTGGGGTCAAGTTTAAGGAGCTTCTTTAGCACCTTGGACTCAGTGACTCCCTGCAGGGAGAAACTTTGTAGCAGGGCAGAGAAAAAAAGAGGGAGAAGCATCCGGGATAGTCGCATTAGAAGGGGTGGGAGATGAGGAAATGTTGGATGGGCAAGGTGGCATGGCTGAGTCAAATAGGAATCCTGACTTAATGGTGATTAAAGAGATCAGCCATATGCTTCTTGTCAGTAACAACCACATCATCAACATTAAGGGACATGGGCAGCTGTGAGGAAGAGAGTTTATTCTCCAGGTCTTTAAACGGTTTCCAGAACTTCTTGGGGTTAGACGCACAGAGAGAGAACTGCTCCTTAAAGTAACTAACTTTGGCCTTCCGGATAGCCTGAGTGCACTTATTTGTCATTTGCCTGAACAATAGCCAGTCAGCCTGTAACGCTCTGGGTGTCGGGGGGTGTGAAGTCAGGCGCAGGAACAGCAGAGAGTTCAATATAGTGCCTTTTAATGCACAACCGGCAAAACAATGTCCACACTGAAACACTGGGTGTACCAAACGAATGTCCCAATACACAGAGGACAAAAACCCAGTCCAAAAGACAATCGAGGAACGAAACAAACAACACGTTCATCTACTCCCGAATCCAAAACTACCACTGAACAATCCCGCACAAAGAAACGTACGGGCTGGCTGACTAATAAAGCCCAACTAATTATAATCACCTAAACACAGGTGTAACAAATAAACACATAAGGAGGGGGCGGAAAAAGAGTCAGTGGCAGCTAGTAGGCCGGTGACGACGACCGCCGAGCGCCACTCGAACGGGAAGGGGAGTCACCTTCGGTCGGAGTCGTGACACAGCCAGCATATGCGTGTGCCAAGCCTTTCGCCAAATGCAATTCTTGAGGTGGAGTAACTCTGAAAGATCATGGTCGAACCAAGGGCTGAACCTGTTTTAATGCTCATTTTCTTTATGGGGGCCTGTTTGTTAACAATACCACTGAAAATATAAAAAAAGAAGGTCCAAGCGTCTTTGACAGAGGGGATGAAGCTGATTCTATACCATTTTACAGAGGCCAGTTCATGAAGGAAGGCTTGCTCATTAAAGTTTTTTAGCAAGTATCTATGACAAATCAGGACAGGTCATTTCACTGAGCAGCCATTACGAACACAGGCTGTAAAACTGTGATCACTAAGGTCATTATAGAAAACACCAGACTGATACCTATCAGGATTATTTGTGAGGATAACATTGAGGAGAGTAGCCTTTTCTGGGTGTTTGGAGTCCTACCTTGTGGGATTGGTAATAATCTGAGAAAGATTTAGGGAGTCCCATTGCTTTAGGACTTGGTCAGGTGGTTTAAGCATGTCCCAGTTTAGGTCACCAAGCAGGACAAATTCATACTTAATGTAAGGGGGCAGGAGAGAGCTTTGGGCAGGTAGGGTACAGGCCGGTGCTGATGGAGGACGATAGCACCCAGCAACAGTCAACAAAGAGCTATTTGAAAGTGTAATGCTTAAAACCAGCAAATCCAATTATTTTGGGATAGACTTGGTAGAGACAACCGAGCACTGAAGGTGATCCTTGGTAAAGATTGCCACTCCCCCACCTTTGGAAGATCGGTCTTGCCAAAAAGGGTTCTAACCAGAAAGGTTAACATCAGTATTCAAAACACTCTTCCTTCACCACGTCTCAATAATGACCAACACATCTGGTTTGGAGCTGTGAACCCACACTTTCAATTCGTCCATTTTAGGTAATAAGCTTCTGGTGTTAACGTGCAGAAATCCCAGGCTTTTATGAGAGCAGAAATCAGTGAAGGAGATATCAGAGCACAAGTCAGAATTAGGGCTAGCAACAGTAGATGGGCCAGGGTGTACATGCACATTTCCAGATATCATCCACAGTAATACAATCAAGGAACGGCATAGGACAGGGAGAGATCTGCAGTGCTGATTTATGACATCTGGTTTAGCTTTATTTAACTAGGCAAGTCAGTTAACGACTTGGGGCTAGCCATTGTAAGTTCAGAGTCACTCGCCCCAACAGTGCGTGAGCGCTGGAGGTGAGCGAAAGCTCGGGAGAGAGGGGTTAGTGTGGTGGGGGTACCTGTACCAGACAGGGGGAGACAGGCCAGGGCAGACGGTGAACAGATCACTAAGGTGTTATCCAAGCAGCAGTGCAGCAGGCAATGAGAGTAGGTGTCACACCCACTTGGGAGAAGCTTTTATTTCTGAAGGCAGATTTCTTGTAGAAAATGCCTGTGAATGGTCTTTGAACAGTAGGAGGGGGTTTCAGAGGATGCTTCAAAGACTCCTGACACTTGTTGGGCCCAAAGGCCTTGACACCGTTTACCGCACACCTTAGTGCTAATTGAATTTGTATCTGGTCTGTCCTTGCAAGCCTGGGAGCCTTAACTCATCATTCAGTCCCCATAAAATAAAATAATAATAATTGTGATGTACTTTATTTTTTTCAAAATAGCGTCAGACCAAACACTACTCACTCAGTTCCAGGTTGGATGGTGTCTTCAGGTCTCTGCTGTTTGTTTGCTACAGTACCCTCCGTATAGTCCAGTCAGGCTTCATTATTTTCATCTATCTGTCTTACTTGGCCTCAAATCTCTCTGAGAGATTTAATCTCAGACAATTGTATTATTCTGAATACAACAAAATCCACAACAGCCTTTTGCAGGCTCATCAACAGATATTTCCGATAAACTTGACATGTTATTCCAGTTTATAGAGTGCTGCTTAGTTAGTGGGCAATGATATTGCCAAAGACATTTTATTGTCTATAGCCAACAATAAAGTTAAATTACAAAATGGAGGTCAATCTTATCACTGTCTAGAAATAGATCTCACACTGTTGTCTCTTACCAAGCATAGTATGTGATAAAAATATATAATTAATCAGATATTTGTTTTGCATCCTCTAATACATCTCTCACAACAACACCACCAGAGAACAAAGAGATGTGGTGTCAGACTCTGTGTCATCACCAGTAGTCCCCTACACTCTCATCTCTAACCTCAGCATGGGTACATACCCACTTCCTTTTTCACACATTTAATGTGATCTATAGTTCCCCTTGTTAGTATAGATTAGGGGTGTGGTGGTACACAGAAGACCTGCAACGCCCGAATATCACTCAAACGGATACTAACTGTGCAGTTTCAGTCCCCCTCTCCACCCCTCATATCTCATAAACAGCTTCAACAACAAAAAGGATCAACTAGCAGATTATCTTTCAGGCTGAACCAGTTGTCTGATTGAACCACCGCCGTGACATGAGCAGTTCAGATGTCATGTCAGTAGTTGTATGCCAGGCAGCTATTCCACATAGATAAGGACATAAAGACATTATGACAACATGTCACAGTCATATTTTATCAAGATACACTGTGACCTGATTGTAGCCAGAGGTCCAGTGAGTTAGTCACAGTGACGGGCTGTGTTTGGTAAACTGGTGAGGCCACGTCTCTCTCCTATTCCATGGACATGTCTGTCTGTCTGTTACGGTCTGGTCTGGCACAGGAAGCCAGATCTCAGCTACTGATAAGAGCCCTGACAGTTGCACAAGAGCAGCCAGAATGTCAACAGAACCATAATAATGGGTAAAATATTAAATTCACTATTTCACTATGGCTACTGCACCCTGGTCACTGTGACCTAAGCCAAAGCCACCCACACAGAGACTGAACGCCAAGGGAAGGGCCACAGGCTAAAGAAAACAAAGACACTTACTCCCCAGGGACCTTTCCCTTCAGATAAGACTGTTTAAGATGGTGATGTGTTTCGAATGAGACCCAAAACAATCTGCAACATTTGTTTTTAAGTCGATAACCACCTGGCGCTATCTGGGGACATAAAGATAAGGGCAAATCCATAAATACATTGAACGGCATTTAATAAATCATTTATTATATGAATCATATGGTTGCTTATGGATAGGGTGAAAAAAAACTGTCCAGGAAGACTAGGCAAGACACTCCTTAAAGTGGTGGAGTTAGAAGGAAGTCATAAGTCATTGCAAACCCCATTGACATTGCTTTTCTAGAACAGACTAGTGTGTCCACATTATAGCTTTTGTAGGACAGAATAGTGTGTCCACATTATAGCTGTTGTAAGACAGACTAGTGTGTCTACATTGCAGCTGTTGTAGGACAGACTAGTGGGTCTACATTGTAGCTGTTGTAGGACAGACTAGTGTAAAGAGGGAGGCGGGGGGGGGGGGGCATTGGAAATCTAATTTCAGTGATTTGTCTCTCAAATGGAGTGATGATGTAGGAGGTGTTGATGCTCAGATCACCAAATAAAGGCTGATGCTCCATTTACAAGGACTGAAGACTGAGGCCTTTATCTTTAGGGGAGAGAGTGGGTGAAAGATTTACAGAAACTGTAATATACTGAAATGCCAGTAATAACATTCAATAAATAGTCCATCTGGATTCCATTCCACTGTTATATGGCATGTTCATATGGAATTATATAGGAGCAAGGAGGAGCGTACAGCATGGGCACAAGTGAAGTCCTCACTTGCTGGGCTCTTTAAAAAAACACTCTCTTAGGCATAAATTAAATGCAACATGTTGCATTAAACTTTTTGTGGCCATTTTGGGAATCCACGGTAAAGATTATTTGATGGAATCCTGATAGTCTGTCCACAGCTATGATGTAAAGACATCAGCTTCCTAGTCTGTCCTACACCAGCTATAATGTTGACACACTAGTCTGTCCTACAACAGCTATAATGTTACACACACTAGTCTGTCCTACAACAGCTTATAAATGTGGACCACACTAGTCTGGTCCTTAGTGCTACAACAGCTATAGATGTGGGACACACTCAGCTCCTGTCTCTACAACAGCTATAATGTGGACATAGTGTCCTACAACAGCTAATAATGTTGGAAACTGTCCTACAACAGCTATAATGTGGACACATAGTCTGCCTACTACACAGCTAATAAATGGTAGACAGCACACCAATCTAAGACTACAACGGTCGACAGTAGGCTTTTCCGGGAAAGTTCCATGAAATAGCTCTAGTCTATGATAGGATGTGGACACTACGCCCTCAGCCAGAGGGGGCTTCCAGACTTGAACCTGTCGCACTACGACAAAGGCTATAACATATGTGGACACTAGTTCTCGTCTGGTAGCCAGACCCTAAAGGAACAAACACTAGACGCTAGTGATTTCAGTGTAGACACGCACTACGTCGGCTGCTCCTACGCTCACATCAACCCTGAACTGCTGAATGGCATTGAATAGGATCTCTGGTGCCAGGAGAAGCAATAGGTGAACAAGCTACAACTGTCTGTAAAACCACAAAATAGATCATTGATGTATGGTCGCAAGCTTGTTAGCATCGATATACCAAGGAAGATTGACACTGTTCGGGCTGCTAAAGGTGGCTTTTCCAGCAAAGTACTGAATAAGGGTCTGAAATACTTTATGTTAATGTGTATAAGTTTTTTTATATTTTTATACATTGCATCACAAAAGGGAGTGTTTTTTGGCTTTGTCATTTATAGGGTATTTTTGTGTGATCTGATGAGGGGGAAAAAATAGTTCATTGTCCATGTTGAGGATATAGGCTGTAAGCATAACAATGTTAGAAAAGACAGTTGGTGCTATATAATTTTCTGAATGGCCAACTGCTATTCATTAGTATTGACAGTCCCTTCAGTTTTTGTTTGGGGCTGCATGAAAAGCAGCAGTTTGTACGGATAGTTCTCTTCTACTGTATGTACTCTTTCTGGGTAGCGGGTGGTGGTGTGTTCTTTGACCATGTGCTATGTCAATAGGTTCTTGCTTAGGGATTATAAGGCAGCTGGGACACGCGGATGTTATTGTGCATTAGAGCCTTAGAAGGCCTCAAGGTCTGATCTGGTTATTTGTTGCTTTACTTAATAGGGCTAGGGTTGCAGAGGCATGGGCCTTAAACAGCTGAATGGCTCCCAATGCCTTTGGTATGGTGTTTCCCTTGGGTTTTATATGTTGCATTTGTAGTTACTAGAAACTGAGGGCTTGTGGTTGGCGGATATAGAGCTGTGCGTAGTTGGTAGATTGTGATTCGGCTTTGTGGCTTCAGCCTCGACAGGCCTGGCCCACCTTCTTGGCTATCCCTTAAGTTTTCAGCAAGCTTAAAGGCTTAAGTTGAAAGAGCAAATACCCCTCGTTGTTTTGTTGGCCAAACAGTAACAGAGGGCTTGATAGGGAAAAGGTCAGTGTAGTACGATGATGCAGTAATACGCAATAGTAGTCTGACATATTTTTGGTTCAGTTGAAACAGAAGCTGACGCAATGACGCGAACGCGAAGTTCGAACTAGTCATGTAATCGTGTACAGTGAATCCGGGGCAGTAGGTACTGTAGTCATAGTACGTACTCGTGAACCAGCGTATGACTGAGTCATATACTCGTACAGTTGAACGGCGTATGTACTTGTTTATAATACTGTACCGGAACCGCGGCAGTATGTACTAGTTTTTAGACTGTAGCAGTGACGCGGCAGACAAACGTATGTATTAGTTATAGAGCTGGGTACAGTGAACCGGCAGTATGCGCCCCACACATATCAGTCTTCCGATAGCGTGTAGCCGTGAACCCAGGAGACAGCTAAATATAGTTTACAGACTGTACAGTGAACACACTCACCCACACACGGCAGTTATGTTACTCAAACACTGTTTAAGCTCGTACGTGACCGGGCAGTATGTACTCAGTTTAGCTGTCGTGACCGGCGTCTGCTATAACAGTACATGATACTGTACAGTGAACGGCAGCAGTATGACTAGTCATAATTACCGGACTTAGTACCACCCCATCAGTGAAACCAAACAGGGTTGATATTGTTATAGATAAGATAGTAGAAATGGCAGGGCAGTATGATATAGTTAATAAAGACTTGTAGCAGTGAAGCGCCGGCTATGTACTGAGTCATGATAATGTAGCAAGTGAACGGCAGGTGGCATATGGACTAGTCATAACGTGTAGCAAAAGTGCCGGGCAGTATGTACTGTTATTAGATAGCTGTACAGTGAAGCCGGGCAGTTATGTCGTTAGTTATAAGACTGTACAGTGACCGGCAGTATGTTTGTTATAATACTGTCCAAGTGAACCGGCGTATGTAATATTATAAGACTGTAGCATGAACCGGGCAGTAGTACTTGTCAGATCCTGTACAGTGAACGCGGAGCAGTAATGTACTTAGTTAGAAATGACTGTACAGTGACCCGGCAGTAGTACTAGTCATGATATGTGGGAGTGAACCAGCAGTATGTAGCTAGTTTAACTGTACAGTGAACCGGCAGTATGTCGCGTTGTTTATAGATTAATCGGCGGTCACAGCAGGAAAGAGCTGGTAACGCGTGAACGCGGCAGTAATGTACATTTTTTTTTTGTTTAGACTGTATCAGTGAAGCCGCGTATGTACTAGTCATGATACTGTACAGTGAACGCAGCATGTATGACTAGTGCATATACTGTAGCAGTGAACGGCAGTATGTACTAGTTATAGGATGTAACAGTGAAGCGCATGCTGTCGTTGTTATAAAGACTCGTACAGTGACGCAGTATGTACTGTGTTATTATAACCGTAGGTCAGTGAACGGGCATATGTACTAGTCTGAACGTACAGTAGAACCAGCAGTATGACTAGGTCCTAATACTGTGGCAGTGAAGCGCAGTATGTACTAGTTTAATAGCTGTAGCAGTGAACCGGACAGTTATGTCGTTGTTATGGAGACTGTACAGTGACACGCAGCAGTATGTATTTGTTATAGATACTGTTAAGGCAGATGAACCAGGTAGCGTATGTACTAGTTATAAGACTGTAGCCAGTGAACCGGCAGTATGTATTCTGTTATTTATGTATCAGTTGAACGCAGCGTAATTATAGTTTAAGAGCTGATAGTGAAGCGCAGGCAGTATGTATCAGTCATGGAATACTGTTAGCAGTGAACCGGCAGTGTTATGTATAGTATGGATACTGTACAGTGACCCGGCAGTATGTACTAGTCATGATACTGTACAGTGAACCGCAGTATGTACTAGTCATGATAGCTGTACAGTGAACCGGCAGTATGTACTGATCATGATAAGCTGTACAGTGAAGGGCAGTATGTACTAGTCATGATACGTACAGGTGACTGTAGCAGCCTCTCTCAGGGAGGAGGCTGAAGAATTCGGCTTGTCACCAAAAGCACTCACGCAAACTTCTCGATGCACAATCGGAGCATCCTGTCCGGCTGTATCAACCGCTGGTACGCACTGCTCGCCCACAACCGTAAGGCTCTCCAGAGGGTCGTGAGGTCTGGCAGCAACGCATCACGTGTGCAAACTACCTGGGCCCTCACAGGACACCTACACCACCCGATAGTCAGCAGGAAGGCGCATAAAGATCATCAAGGACAACAACCACGCGCAGCCACTGCCTGTTCACCCTGCTATCATGCCAGAAGGCGAGGTCAGTACAGGTGCATTAAGCAGGGACCGAGAGACTGAAAAACAGGCTTTCTAATTCAAGGCCCTCAGACTGTTTAACAGCCCCACTAACATTTGGGGCTGAGTTGCGGCCGCTGCCAACATACTGACTCAACCTCGGCAGCCCCTTTAATAATAGGAATTGGATGGAATTATGTACGAATGTACCACTAGCGCACTTTAAAAAAGCAATGGGCACTTAATATATGTTTACATACCCTAGCATTAACTCATTTCATATGTTAATGTATATATGGGCACTCTATATGCATCTACTGGCATCTTGGCCATCTTTATTAATACATGTATGCACTAGCCATTTAACTATGCCATTTATGTTTAGGCATACGGGCTACAATCACTCATCTCATATGTATTATACTTGTACTCTAAATAACATCTACTTGGCATCTCTGGGCCATATGCCGTTTGTACCATCACTCATTCATATTCTTTATGTACTTCTTTATGCCTTTACACTTGTGTGTTATACGGTAGTAGTTGTGGAATTGTTAGGTTTAGATTACTTGTTTGGTTATTTACTGCAATTGTCGACTAGAAGCACAAGCATTTCGTTATCACTCGCATTCTAAATCTGGCTAAGCCTGTGTAATGTGACAATAAAATTAGATTTGATTTGATTTGAACCGGCAATTTGTACTAGTTATGCAGATGTACAGTGCACGGGCAGTATGTGCTAGTCATGATATGTAAGTGAAGCCGGCATAGACTACAGGGAGGTGCTGATGCTAGACG